>NW_012133804.1:280436-503295 GCF_000403515.1 Pseudozyma hubeiensis SY62 | reverse complement strand
TAACCCTAACCCTAACCCTAACCCTAACCCTAACCCTAACCCTAACCCTAACCCTACCCCAGCTCCAAAAGAGGCCAAGTATTATGCCAGATTGGTCCAACCCTAGGGGGGTAGGGTTAACTTCCTACATTTGACCCTACCACATCGTGACGGCATCTGCTATTGCATTGAGCTTGCACATACAGTCATTCCACACCATTCAACACATGTTTCATTAGGAGAACAAGTCAATTGGAGCAACTTCTTCTTGTTGCTCCACCTTGCAATGGTCCCCCCTTTGCTTTTGCCCGGTTTTGCACTTAGTCCATCCCTACCCCCTCAGTATGCTTTCTACATGGCTGATATCTTGCATACACTGGTTCTTCATGTTTACGCACCTCTCTGCACCATTGGATCTCCCAGAATCCAAAAAAAGTACTTTGACCCTACCTTGACCCAGTCCGCGGACCCTACTTTTGAACGCACATCCTGACCCATTTTTATAGTCAACTTGCGTAGGGTCACTTAATGACTCTTACTATACACACCTGTGACTATCTATTGACGCATAGAAAAGGGTATGTTTGGTCGCTAACCCTAGGCGGGAATCCCCTTGTAACCCTTAACCGTCCTGCCTTTTGAAGCAGACCGTCCTCCCGCTCACTACAAATTTCAACTTTTTTTGTAGCAGACTGTCCCTCAGTTTAATACAGACGTGTCTCAGGCTTGAATTTCTTTTTGTATTTCACACCGTGTCCGAGCAACCACCCCAATGACCACCGTGAATGGAAGCATGTGGCAAAAGTTGGAATGATCTCTCTCCGTCCATCAAGGGAGTCTTTGTAGTGTACGTCTCTCAGAGTTGACTATGAATGTCTGCGTTGTTGACTTTGGATGCCTTGGTCTTTTGTAGTGCATGTCTTCTGATTTGTAGTCTTGACTTTGACGCGCAATATTCCCAGGTAATTCCAATGAACTACAACGCGTCCCAGAAAATTTGTAGTGCACGTCTCTGGCAATACAAAATTATTTCTGAGCGCGCATCTCACTGCCCGCGCTGGCCGGTCAGACCCTCTGAAACTTACTTAACCTTCCCATGTGCAAATGTTGCACATCTTCGTGCATTTTTGATTCAAACGGACAGACAACTGCCGATTGCCTCAATTGTGTGCGACTAGCCGAAGTGACTGGCTTGATCTTGCGGTGTGACACTTATTGCTGAATGAAGATACAATGAGGAATAAAGCTCAGGGGCGAACAGTTGAGCTCTTCTAGGTGTGAGCGAGCAGAAGAGGGAAAGGTTGCAAAAATCCTTCGGAGACGAATGGGGGATCGCTCCGAAGAGACAAGCACGAGAGCAGAGAAGAATTGGGGCACCCTCTTGCTGAACCTTACGATAGCTAGTGCTTGACGTCTTCAACCTCGAACGTGCAAGCCACATTGTCGCTTTCTGGAGCATCGTCCCGCACAAAGATAGTGGCTCTGGCCGGCTCCCAGTGCGCACTTTTAACGGAAAACCTTGGATCCTTCTCGAACCTCTGTAGGACGTCAAGGAATTGTTGCATTGCTTTGCGTCCGTCACCTTGGACAACTTGACGGTAGGTGCCTTTGCCCATGTAGAAGATTTCGACGTCGCCACGATCATACAAGTCGTTGCTTTGGTTCATTGTGGCAGAGCGTGTTTCGTCGTTGCAGAAGACGAGGAAGGAAGGTCCGTTGTCAACACAATCGTTATAGTGTAGTCGTGAGGTAAGCGTCGATGGTTGGAATGTAAGGAAGTCCAAGCTCAACGTCGTCTTCTCAAAGCTCACCCCTATGCTTCCTTCAATACGCTGCCGATGTTATCAGGCCTCAGATGCATGACAAGAACCAGGCTCGCTTTGCAGACAGGAGCGCGCGCGCCTTTGTGCACACAGGGGAGCGTACCACACTCAATGCGCCCAGCACGCTTGGGCCATGCTTTGAAGACAAGTAAATTAGACGTCATTTGCATGTACGCTTGGATTAGTGCACCAGCATCTCAGATGTAGCTGCGCTATGCAGGCAATATTTCGACTTCGAGCTCGCTAGCAGTTGTAATGTCGACGAGATTGGTCTGCTATTGAACAGCTTAGGAAGAGATCATGACATGTCTATCCGCTGCGAGAGGGTGAGTTTGCGGCACGCACCGAGGGACTCGTTGCGGCTACCATCCCTGCCACTGCAACCGAGATGGCAGCTGCCATGGCAAAAACGATCTCTGGAAAGCCCCTCTTGAGGCCAAAACGGTAGAGATTGGCATTCAAGATGGGTCCAATCGTGCTCATGATATTTGCAAGCGACGAGAGCGTCGCAACAAGGTTTTCTGTACTGACTTGGTGGGGAAGCAAGATGGAAGCAAGGGATGTGATAGATGACACGTTTGCTCCAGCAAGCGCATACAGGGTCAGTCCGAGAAGATACGTCGGGTAGTTGAGCGCTCTGCCCGCGACGATGATCACAGCCCAAGCCAAGACATCGATGGACATGGAAATCACTGCGATCAGGCGATCTGCTGCGGCAGCGGCGCTTTTGAGACCAGGGCTGTTGTTGTTACCGATTCCCATGATAGCTCCTGTGCGGTATCGAAGGCGGATGGCATTTGCGATGCGAGGAAAGATGAGCACAAGGTAGACCCACTTGATCAGGCCAACGAGGCCCAACAGCCGACTAAGATCCTGAGCATGTAGGCTAAAGCGGGTCTGAATGTAAATGACCTGCAAGTTTGTGGTGAGAGCAATCTGATCGCAGAGCGTAGCAGCTAGGATGAGTTTTGTCAGACGCCAATCCCGTCGTTTTGGACCACCTTGTGTCTGGTTATCGTTTTTGATGGGCTGCAAGAGTTGAAGGGGCTGCGTTGCTCGAAGTAGGTGTGCCTTGAGGCTCCAAACTGTTGAACGAGTCCCATCGACAGTGTTGGTCGATTCAAAGCTTGCATCTTGACGAGCCGTGTTGTCTGGCATGTGAGACGGCAAGGACATGCAGGTCCACAAGAGAGCCGCTGTGGAGACGAGAGCTCCGAGCAAGATGGGGAGCTTGTCGGAGACATCATCGCGAGAGGTGTCGAGCGATAGAGTGTTGAGAAGCAAGGTGGAAGCGAGCATGCCGAGAAAGGTGCAGGACGACAAGCGGGCAAGCCAGGTGGAGCGCAGTGTTGCTGGAGCAGCGTCAAGGACGATCGACTGCGAGACAATGCCGATCAGTGTGTCAGGGCATCCAACCAGGCCGAAGAGCATCGACTCGAGTAGCAGCAAGCGAAGAGATGCCGTGGGGGATTGGATCCAGGCGTCGGCGCGTGCAAAACTATTGGGGACACTTGTGAGCACAAAAAGCTCTGCAGTAGGTGCGAGGACAGCAATGATCATGGTGAGGCGACGCCCAAGAAGTCGAAGCAGCCAGGGTGCTAAGCACAGCGCAGAAAGGCACGAGATGAAGCTGTTGATGCTGAGCATGTAGGAGAAGATCGTCGAGGTGCGATCTTGAACTTCGACTAGGCTGCAGTCGCGCTGACCGCTAGATCGACTCGATTGGACAGAATGCAGCAAGTAGTACTCTTGGCAGCTGAGCCCACGGATGAGATCCACGATGGAGCTGATGGCAACATAGTGGCCCAACGCGACCAGCAAGTTGGCTACAATTACAGCGACAAGGGCTTGTCTTGTCGAACAATCCAGCCATGTCTGCTGTGCGCTTGTGGTGGGGGCAGCATCGCTTGTCGATTCGGCACCAGCATCGCTGCTGTCCAGGGACGTCGGCTCCGCGTGATCTGGCTGATAGACTGTTGATAGCAAAGGCGTCGACTCGTGCGCAGTGGCCTGAGAATCATTGGATATGGTGAACAGCGACCCTGGTGCCGGACGGCGAAGCTCGCCCGTCAAGGAAAGGAAAGAAAGGAGATGTTGCGAAACCGACGTGCATGGATGGATGAGAATGCAGAACCGATTTTGCCGCCTCTGGCTTCGTGCAAAGCTGAGAAGTTGGGATACAGTGATACGATTTAATAAATCAATTTCGTTGATGCGAGCCGCCGCTCAGGCGGCAATGTTGCTTTCCATGCATGGAACTCACTCATCCGAGCTTGCGATTCCATCTTTCGAAAGAGAACAAGAGAAAATTAAATAAACCAGTAGTACGTTCTTTCTCGTGTGCACGATTCTACGTCCAGTGCGTCCTGGAGCTAACCATGGTGGACCCTGCGCCGACGGAACGCTGTCCAGCTGGATGACCTCGGTTCGAGACAGAATGCACCCTGATGCTTGCGCAGCAACCACTTCCTCGCTTATACTTTCGTTCAAAATATTTAATATAATATAGCGCCGCAAAGTTATCATTTTGCTTGTCTGCTTATCTTCAGCTCCATCGCACGGCTGAGGATTAGCCGTCGAAAGACTGACCGTGACCAGGCAGACTGATCTGGTCGGCTGAAGCGTATCCGACGCCGGCGGCAAGCAAGATATAAGCTATCGCGTATGATGCCTGCGTATACCCTAGGATGTTCGTTTCCTTCTCTTAGACTAGGTACGACCGTCGACCTGATCCTTTGTCCCTCCTTCACACTAGACCAAGCATATCATCAACCCTACCTTTCCGTGTCGATGTCTGACGTCTTTGGAAGCATGCGCCCTGTACGAGAGGCGCAACTCCTTTCCACGCTGCACCTTGGCTTCAGCATGCCTACATGCAATGATGGCGACTTTTCGCCTGTCTCAAACTGTCGCTTCTTCGACTTCACTCTACGATTCTCCAACGTCGTCTTTGTTATCCTTCCCTCCTGCATTGCCATCGTTCTCTTTGCAGCTCGACTCAACCGTCTTCGACGTAAGCCAGATATCAGAGGGGTTTCGCAACCTCATCGGCTTCCGTTGGTTCCTTTTTGCCGTCCTGACGCTGACCCCATCAGCCTCTTGGGCGCTTCCGTGTTCCTCATCAACGCTCTCCTCAACCTCGTTGTCTTCGTCATCATTGCGGTACCTTCGTCCAGCACTCTGCGCCATGCGCTCGATCAAACAACTGCTCTTCCTAGCTACATCCTGCTACTCCTCGCTTCTGGTCTTGCTGTGCCTCTTTCGGTCGCTGAGCGCAAAAAGACACGAGGAGGTTCCATGCTTTTGCCTCTCTGGCTTCTCGTTTCGCTTCTCTTCAATGCCTCCCGTATTCGAACCTTCAATGCAGTCCCTGCAATTCGCAGTTCACCCATCTTCACTATCGATCTTGTTTCTTTCAGCTGCTTAGGCATTCTGCTCACCCTCGAGAACGCCAGCGGTCTTCCCACTGCCGAGCACAAGCACGACTCCACTCACGAGTCTCGCGCCGGCTTCTTCTCTCGCCTGCTGTTCGTCTGGGTATTCCCTCTTCTCTGGTCCGGCTATCGTTCTCCGCTGCAGCTCGACAACTTGCAAGCCCTCAAGACAGAATTTTACGGACAGTCTCTTGCCCACGAGTTCGTCGCTGCCTGGACAGGTGTTTCCATTGAGCCGCAACGTCCTCACTCCATGTCACAGGATCACGACTTCGATGACATCAAGAACAGAATCAACACAAGCGCAGAGCACCCCAAAAGCGAAAGTTACCCCCTCGAGAAGCTGCCTTCGTCTTGGTGCGACGATGACAGAAATGGTCCCGGCCACGGTCACAAGATCTTCCCTCCGAGGGTTGTACAGCGAAGCTTGCTCAGCGCAACACTTCGTGCCTTTCCCCGATCTGCTTTGGCTCCTATGCCATGGAAGTTGCTGCTGACCGCATGTCAGCTCGCACAGCCCTTCTTGGTTTCGACCACGCTCGCCTTTGTCCAGTCTTACGCAGAGAGCGACGAGGCCCAAACTCACGACGCAGCACAACCAAAGGTCTACGGCTGGGGCTTGGTGGGCGCCTACGCCTTCATCTATCTCGGCATGGCCCTGTCAGAAGGTCAATTTTGGCATACCTCGTCGCAACTCATGGCGAAAGTGCGGGGTGCCTACGTGGAATCCATCTACCGCAAAGGTCTCGATCTCCACGCGCGGGTTGCCCAGACTAGTGGTGGTGGCAAAGCCGCCAATCTGATGAGCGTAGACACCGAACGCATCGTTGATGCCATCGATGTCATCCATGAAATCTGGAGTGGATGCATCACAATCGTTGTTGGCATGTATCTGCTGTACGCTCAGCTTGGTCTCGTCTTTCTGGCTTCCATTGTGTCTGTCGTGATTTGCTTCCTCTTGACCCCCCTTACTAGTCGAGGAATGGGCACGAAGCAAGGCAATTGGAGTGCAGCCACGGACGAACGAGTAGATCTCACCACTAGCATTATTTCGGACATTAAAGGGGCCAAGCTTTCGGCCTACGAAGATATTCTCCACGCAAAAGTCTGCAAAGCACGCGCCAAGGAGCTCTCGGCACGCAGCACGTTAATGAAGCAGATCACGGAAGTCATCACCTTCACCAACTCTGCCGACGAAATGATGGGATTTTTCACCTTTGTCACTCTCATTGTCGTCGACAGACTGTCTGGATCGAACCGATTCGATCTGAACACCGTCTTCACCACCTTGACCATCTTCCAACTCATTCGAAGCCCACTATTTCAGCTCGGACAGCAATACGCCTCTCTTCTGCAGGCGCGGTCCAGCATGGAACGTATCCAAGCCTTCCTCACCAGCGAGGTAAAACCCGATGTCCAGTCTGCCATAGGCGAAGACATGAATGCTGGCTCTGCTGCTGAAACTGGAAGCGATGGCCAAGCACTTCGTCATGCCGCCATTTTCAGAAACGCAAGCTTGGGCTGGGCCGAGGAAACTGTGCTCGCCAACGTCAACATTGAAATCCCTGCTGGCAAGCTGACCATGGTCTGCGGCCAGCTGGGTCAAGGAAAATCAACCTTGCTACTAGCCTTGCTCGGGGAATGCGATTTGCTAGCAGGGGAACAACAGCTGCCATTGCTGGCGACACGTGTTGCCTACGTCAGCCAAGACATATGGCTGCAGGAGAAATGTTCAATTCGCGACAATATTGTCTTTGCCACTGGCGATTACAATGAGGACCTTTATTCGCAAGCACTTCGAGCATGTGCCCTTACAGAAGACATCGAAGGACTGCCCAAAGGCGATGCAACACATGTTAATGCGCTGAGCGGCGGGCAGCGTCAAAGAGTTGCCGTAGCCCGTGCTGTGTATAGCGGTGCCGAAGCATATGTCCTCGACGACATCACTAGCGCTTTGGATGCCGAGACGGCCGCTCATATGTGGCGTGCTCTCATGGGACCTGCCGGTCTTTTGAGAGGCAAAACAATTGTGATGGCCACAAATGCTATCCATCTGCTTCATCATGCCCAGCTGGTCATTCGCATCGATGCAGGCAAAATTGCAGAGTCGGGCAATTATGAAAACCTCTCGCTGAAAGGCAAAGACGCGATGTCTCGCCACAGCCTGGAGGAGTCACAACGGGTTCTCGCCCCCGAGGACAAGAGTGCCTTGCAGCCGGGCTCGGATGACGATCACGAAGACATCCTCACCGGGTCCGTTGGTCTCAAAACGTATGAGATGTGGCTGAATGCCGCTGGCCGCAGCAAAGTCTTTGTTTTCCTCATCCTTTGCGCCCTCACAACCGGCACCCTCCTAGGCACACCGTACTACCTACAAGCCTGGGCTAAAGCCCAGCAAGAACATCGCTTCCGCCACTGGGTTGCTTGGACAGCAGGCTATCTCCTCCTGCCGCCTGCAGTCGCAGCTTTCCTTGCCACAGGAATCTGGATCTTCTGTGTCAACTGTGCCGAATCGGCGGGAAATCGCCTCCATGATGCCCAACTCAAGGCCGTCTTGTCGGCACCCATCTCGTTTTTTACCCAGTGGACCACAGGGCAGATCACCAACCGTTTCTCTCAAGATATTTTCCATATTGACCAGACGTTTGTCTTTGCGATCATCAACACAGTCGGTGTACTCATGATGTTGTTCGGTTCCCTCGTCACCATGATCGTCGCGACGCCGTACCTTGTCGTCTTGGTGATAGTGCTATGTGTCGCTTCCTGGGCCATACAACGCCTCTACCTCCCCGCTAGTCGTCAGCTGCGCAGGCTGGAGATGGCAACCAAAAGCCCGCTGTACTCCGCCTTCGCCGAGACGTCTGTGCCGGCAGGCTTAGCAACAGCGCGCGCACTCCAGCGCGACAGAGCCTTGTTAGAGCGCAACACGGCGTTGCTCAATGCCTCTCAGAGGCCCTACTACCATCTTTTCACCGTCCGCAGATGGCTTCAGGTTTGGCTTCTTCTTCTCACCACGATCACGAACATCGCCTTGGTTCTCCTGGCGGTCGTGTTACGCCATTCATTGCACGCAGGAGTGCTCGGCGTTGCACTGGTACAGGCAACCTCATTGGGCGCTTCGCTGAATCAGTTCATCGTCAGCCTTACCGAAGTCGAAATTGCCGGCGTCGCCCTCGAACGTGTCCGCGAATTCTGCCTTGTCGAGCCTGAAGAACGCTCTGCTATTGTCGAGAAGCCGCCTAACGATCATCAGGAGGACGAATTGACGATCGAGGGAAAGATAAGCTTCGATAAAGTCTCGGTCTCCTACGGCGCAAATCTCAAGCCCGCCCTGCACGAGCTCAGTTTTGAGCTATCGGCGGGGAAGCGACTAGGTATCGTTGGCCGGAGCGGGTCCGGAAAGAGCACTGTGCTTATGGCGCTATTCAGGATGATCTCGATGCGAGCCGGCACGATCATGCTCGATGGAGTTGACATTTCGCAAATATCCGTGAAGACACTCCGGTCTGCCATGACCATCATTCCGCAGACGCCTCTTCTGCTTGCCGCCAGCATCCGCGAAAACCTGGATCCAGACCTGACGTGCTCGGACGACGAAATTTGGTCGGCGCTCCACGCCTGTCACCTGACCGAGTTTGTAAAGAAACAGCCAGATCAGCTCGAACAGCTCCTGCTGACAGGAGACACTTATATCAGTACGGGTCAGAGGCAGCTTCTAGCGTTGGCACGAGCGTTACTGCGGAAGAAAGAGATCCTTGTTCTCGACGAAGCCACAAGCGCAATGGATGTCGAAACGGAAAAGACGGTACAAGCTGTGCTGGCAACAAAATTTGCCAATTGCACTGTGATTGCGGTCGCTCATCGAATCGCCACCGTCATCGCATTCGATCAAATCATCTGTATGGCCAACGGTCGAAATGTCGAGTCAGGAGCCCCGCAAGAGCTACTCCGAGCCCGAGGCGAGTTCTGGGCTCTGGCTGCCGAGCAGAAGTGCGTGTAGGAAACGCCGCAACCCAACTCGAAGAGATAGCGTGTCAGATCGGAATCAACAGCGAGGGACACAATGGCAGTAACGTACGACAAGCTGCCCCGGTCAGTCGAAAGGCGATGTTGCCACAAGGGATCCAAAACTACATCGTGTCATCGAGTCATTACATAGAACATGATCGACCCGACGTCTACCCGCTCTAGCTTTTAATAGCAGACAATACTGCTTGGAAACCTTCTTACTCTGCAAGAGCTCTGCAATGTCTTGGAGCCGCTTCCCGCTCCTTGTGGGACCTATTTGACACAGGATTTGTTTGGCTCTGATAGCCAGAAAGTAGAGCGACACGTCTTTCCAAAGTGGCACGATGTGTCGTGAGAAAGGGCCAGTGGTGCTGACGATCAGACCTTCTATGTGTGAGCAAACACTGTCACATATATACAAGAGCGCTGCGAGATCGTCATTCGACGCCGTCGCCGGCAAGAATGCCGTTGCACACGCAACAATCGTTGAACTAGAACCTGACGACAGACTGAAAGCGAGCAGTCCCAACGTCATGCCTGCAACACTACGCCAAAGTCCAGCGCGCTCTCGCCGCTTGCATTATCGGTGGGATTCCAAAATGAGGTCACAAATGTACTTGTAGGCCAACGATGATCCGTTGGCAGGTCAAGCGTGTAAAATGTGGGTGATAGCTCCGCGACGACGTCGATTGCGTTCCACCACAAAGTCCCAGGTAACCACAAAGTCCCAGGTAACCAGCTGTAGGTTTGTCGAGCAGGAACATGCACACCTTCCCTCCTGACATCCACAACTACTCCAAAGCTTTCGAATCCACGCTTGTGTTGAATATCGCTCCAGCGTACAGACGTCACAAATCGTAAGACCTGGAGACCTGATCAGCCCGCCCACACATCGTCAGCCTTATTTCGAAGTCCGCTGTAAGTACTGTACACCAGTACTATTGTCAGCTTTTTAGAGCTTGTTGCGGCAAGAAACTCGTCGACAGATACATCAGTACTGACAACTCCCCTAAACTTATCCAGGTTATCTACCGATGTTCTGGTTCAGGATCCTTTCGCTGCTAGCTGGCGCTGTCGTCATCGCCGTCCTAGCAGCAACGCATGACACCAA
This sequence comes from Pseudozyma hubeiensis SY62, assembly GCF_000403515.1. Taxonomy (NCBI): domain Eukaryota; kingdom Fungi; phylum Basidiomycota; class Ustilaginomycetes; order Ustilaginales; family Ustilaginaceae; genus Pseudozyma; species Pseudozyma hubeiensis. The sequence continues at coordinate 492,940 of NW_012133804.1, read as the reverse complement.
TTCGAACGATCTTCGAGCGCAGGAAGAGAAGGCACACGTGTCATGCCAGAAGGGTTGGGCACAGAACTTCGACTTCGAAGAGTTTGAGCGACTCGGCGGCATCAACGACGATGTGTTTGCTCGATACATGGCCGGAAACTCTTCTCACACGAGTGGCGCAAACATGTGGGTGTTGTCGCAAATGGGCCTTCTGACGAATCTTACTGCAAAGGGACCGGATCCCTCCTCGATCGAGATTTACCGTGACGAACGGTCAGACTGTTTGAACGATCAGGATCTCGACGGTGCTGCTCTCCCCTCTGCAGCCTGCAGGCCAGGGAGCTGAATTGTCTTAGGTACGATGCGAGGAGTCGCACATGTGACCTTGGGCCAAGACGCAGTGCAAGAGCTGAGCTCGAGGACAAAGCACAAGAGAACGACGGCAAAGGCAACGAGGTGTCTGGCTGAATCTGAAGTGTCCTCGATTGCTCGTAGCACTTTGCACGTCCACGTCACATTCTCCAGTCAGCACACTCCCGCTTGTCAAAGCGTTCAGGTGTATCTGAAAGTCGCCATGCTGCCGAAACCACTCTGTTCTTCTTGTGTTTTGTATTGGCTCGCATCTTTGTCTGTCGTAAACTTGTCCGCAAACTGCCTGAAATCAACTGGCTGGCGACGCAAAGCCGTCGTGAGCTGGAGCGAGGAATGTGCAGCGTAACGTCCAGCGTAACGAAGGGTTTGCAGCTCGGGCACAGTGGCATACGATTACTGTTGCGCTTTGGCAGGGATGCCCGGCAACACCAAGGTGCTTGTGCGGCTCACATACCGGCTTCAGTTCTTTTCCGAGAAGGGTTGACCGATCCCGTACAGTTTCGATATTGTCGCTGCCAGCATCCGGAAACGGTCTAAATGCACGAAGTCGACCATCCGCGTCAGCCTCGTCACTCTACGAAACGTACAGAATCACATCAAACGCCACAACTAGCTATCATGATAGATGCAGCAGAAGTAGGCATCGATTATGTTGGACCTGCGACTGGAGCTGACCATTTCGCGCAAGGTCTGTTCCGTGCATTCTTCCGGGCCGTATCTTCTATCGGTCAATTTATCAATACGATAGCGGCCGTCGCCAAAACGCTTGAGGAATCCGAGTCTGAACCGCCTGCGCGGCGTCAAAATATACGGCGTCCTGCGAAAGAACTCCTAAGACGAGTCACATGAGCTCAGTGGTATTCAGTGATCTCAGCACCCACTGTTTCACATGTTTCTCACGGCAAGCGCTCAATATGCTTGTCTCTAGCAGCAGGAGAGCCAGCTCATCATACGCTTTGACGTAGTGTGTCCTCGCCGGATAACCCGTACCCGGTTCCATCTCGAACAGTAAAGTCCAGCACGAAACGTTGCAGATGAGACCAGAGCAGCAGCGCCGACACTGTTTCCGCTCGATGAAAGTTTTGAGATCGAGGTCGTCTTCCTTCCTACTCTCGCAACAGACATTCGCTTGCAAAGCTGCTGTCGCCTGATCGTATCTCGATACCGCAGTTGAGTCCTCGATCACGACATCATATTCATCTCTCCGCTCTAATTGAACTTCGAGCATACAATATACAGTAGCGCTGTACAGAAGTTTAGTGAGCAGACCGGCGTCTTGGCTCCACCTGAAAGTGGGACAGCGACGACTTCCCGTCGGTTTCCTGCTTTCATCAGCTCTATCGTGCTTCTTGAACTCTTCCCATCCTTGGTGGGTCGACTGAGCGGCTGCGCAAACGGCAAGTTCCGCACAGCTCGAGCCGGTTTCATTGCTGACGGTAATGTCCAGCCAATGCTTTCCTGCGTCAACGTGGAGGAGCGCATTGTTTCGATTACCTGCAAAGAGTCAACAAGCCCACAGTGGGTTGGAGAGGCTCACGTCTTCGTCCCCACACTCGATAGCAGGACAGGATTTTTGCCAAAATGATGCAGAACGATAAGGCTAGAGTGTCATCACAGCTCGGTCGTGGGATTCACTTTCCATGCTCCAAGCAGCATCGGGCAGCGAAGCGCTGCTACCTGGTGTGCAGTTCATGTGCGAAGGAAAGGCTTCGTCGCTACAGTACTCGATCACTAAACTTGATTGTCATCTCAGCTCTCATTCGGACCCCACCGACTACGACAAGGTAGGACGCCAAATCATCTCGTGGGCTTCTTTCTCGCCGAACGATACTTCGATGTGGTGCTGCTCTGGAGACGCATCAAAATCCCGCGCTGACCAGGTCCGGTATAAGCAAGAGACCGTTTGGTTGCATGATTGTAAGTTTTCGAGTCTCCCAGGCTTCAGAAGCTCTTCGAACAGCTTAGGCATCTTGCCTCACACCGATGCCTTGACAAGCCCGAACGTCGCGCTCTGATGTGCAAGACTTGAAACCCACCGATGCATGTGAACAGGGGCATCGCCAAGCTCGAATACGGCTATCATCGCGATGCCGACCATCACACGCCCTACAATGGCGGTCACTCGATGCACCTTCTTTGGCGAGCAGACATGGCACACCAGGGCACATCGACCGGCCAACCCAAGTGGCGGTGGTACTGCATCTGTGAGCTCAGACTCGAAGCTCTGGCGGAGCTCGTTCACATTTGCACGGGCTCGACGGTGCTGTTTGGTCGTCGCAGCCATAAAGTCCCGAAGCTTGGGCTCAAATCCCTATCGTTCAACATCACAGAGCTCTCTTGACAGATACTTTTCCTGCCTTCAAAGTCTTTGACCTCAAATCTGCCTCCGTTTCCACCACTTGCACACTCTCACTTCCACTCTCAAACATTCTCCCTCCATGTTCTTCTGGCGATTTTTACCTCTGGCTGCTGTGCTGGCATCTTTCATCTTTTGCGATGTCTCCTCGTCGGCCATTGTGCGTCGGCAAAGCGGCTGTGCAAAGTGTCCCTCTGGCGAGCTAGCAGTGACCCGCACCTATCACGGCAACGGCGATTGCTCGATCACCTGTGAAACTCTCTGGAAGCAATTTCAGTCGGTCACGGCTACTTGTGCGGCCACCGCCACGTTGGTTCACACTCTTGCTTCATTGATTGAAGCTGCTATCAGGGCGCTAGTGCAGGACGCCGCAGGTGTCGAAGGAGGATGGCAGCACAATCGATACAAGCGCTCCATTCACGACTTGGACTTGAAGGAATTTCTGCGTCTTGGGGGCGTCAACGACGACCTCTTCGCCCAGTACCTTGCTGGCAATTTAACCTACACGAGCGGTGCGAACATGTGGGTCTTAGCTCAGATGGGATTACTTGGACAACCAACCATAACAACTTCGGAGCAGACGACTGTCCAGATCTACCATGGCAATGCAGTTGTGGTCACGGCCAAGCAGAAACACAATCGTGGTGGCATGCAGCGGAGGAGCGAAGAAGGTGACTCAGTTTGGCTCAACGTCTGGCGCAACGACGTCGAGGGAGGGCAAGCCACAGCTCCATGGTTCGACAACGCCATGGAATTTGCCCTGGCTACCGATATCGGAAACTACTACACCACTGGAGTTCACGATCATGTATCAAACATCTGTGACTGCATCTATACCGAGACAGGCAGACACAATTTGGCCACGGGCCTCGAATTTTCAGCCTATCGAAAGGGTGGAAAACCGAGTCACTGGAACTGTCCGGGCTGCACATTGCGTTCTCACGACGAGCTCGGTGCTCAGAACTGACCGCAGCAGCCACACAACGCGTATCAGGCAGGCAGTCGATACTTGTTCACGGTCAGGTTGGTTAGGGCTCCAACGCAAGTGCCACTCCAATAACGCGCGATGCTGTGCCAGTAAGTCGACCGTCTCTTTCGTCTTCATGGCCTGATTAAATGTACTTCGTTCGTCGATGCTCTCGTGTCGATTGAAGCCTATGTCAAAGTTTACATTCCGGCGCTTCAGACCGGAAGCAGTGAAAGAAGAGAATGTTGTCAGAAGTCTTCAAAGTTCCGCTTCGATTTGACCTGCAAGCAGGGAATGGACCCTGTAGAGACCCAACGATGTTGGAACAGCAGCTTCTTCAATGTGACAGCCAATACGTTGTGGAAGAGATCTGGTCTTTTGCATTGCGCCTCTTGGCGCCACTTACACTGATCTGTCAGGAAAACACAGCCCTCGACTACTCAAGCAAGATGCCAGATCGCTCTTTTCGCCGGAGCTTGCCATCTGTCTGTTGATGCTCAGACCCTTGCCGACTCTTGCATGCGAGGTGTACGAGCACAGTCTAGTCGATCCCGCAAATCCGGGGTTTGGATGCAGAGAAAGCTCTGCGACAGAAGCGGCCGAGCCTGCGCAAAAGGACAGCTGCGTCGAATTTCCTGTTCGGCACGTTTCCCGCTGCTTGTTTTCTTTTTCCAATCTTGGGCGTCTGGACAGCCAACAGGTCACACGTGCAGCTTTTTGTGCGATGCTGCTCGTGCCGGTGTACGGCAGAAGGTGCTCGCTTCGCGCAGCAAGCTGTGCAGGAATAATGATGCCGGCGATTTCACAAACAGACTTGCCGCCGGCTCGCAGAAGCGAGCTCATTGTTCCATGCCATCGTCGGGATCCCACTGCTTGCCGGAACAAAGCCAGAGATGACGAGCCTATCAAGGTAAGTCAGACCAAGAAGCAACGCATTCGCACAAGTCCACCCGAGACAGCTCTTTCGCTGCCGTTTGCTCGTCCCTGAGTTTGAGTGAAGTGGTCGGACCGTTCTTTCGGGTCAAATTCCACATCGATACCTTGTTTGGCCAGCGGAGCCAATGTGGATACAGATGCGCAACATCCTTATAAGTTGAGACACCTTGACCACCTTTCTGCGATCCTCGCTCGTCATTATGCTCGTACACCTGCGTCATACAGACACAATGAAGATTGTCACCGTCCTACTCACCGTACTCTTTGCTTTCATAGGCCAAGAAGAGGTCAGCGCCCATGTCGGGCGCGGAACGCCAGTCCATCACAATCACAAGGCGCGAATCGGCACAACGACGGACCAGACCCGTCCTCTCAACGTTCTTCGCCGCTCTCTTCACCGCGACAATGCAGAACGAGATGATTACCTGCACGAGTCGATCCACAACAACGTCAGAAGAGCAGCCGCCAAAGACGGTGTTGTGCTGCCTGCGTTCGTCAAGCGTCAAGCCACTTCGCACGGTACCACCGAACAGTCGGGGGCACAGCTCAACGATCCAGCTGCAGAGTGCACGCCTTACGGTTTGCCCGTTATCAGTGAAATTGCGAGCCAGTTTCCTCCAGTGTGGCAACTGGCCGACATTCTCCCGGGCGACACAGAGGCGATGCAATTGCTGCAGACCATCAATGCGTCCAACCTCATCCCCTCTGGCATTGGCGTTCGCGGCACCCAGCCAGGCTCCTTGAGCGGTGCCAATCTGGATGGCAACTATAACTTGGCCCAAGACCCGGATTGTTGGTGGACAGACGCTGGCTGCACCTCCCCTAAGCATCCAGGCCTCTTGCCCGACATCACCACGTGCAACGAGCCCTACACGTACGGATATACCTTCGATGACGGCCCCAACTGCACGCACAACGCCCTGTACGACATGTGGGCTGCAAACCATCAGAAAGCATCACTCATGTACATCGGTTCCAATGTGATGGATTGGCCCTTGGAGGCACAACGGGGCATCGTGGACGGTCACCACATATGTGCGCACACGTGGTCCCACCGCTACATGACAGCTCTCACTACCAGCCAGGCTTTCGCAGAGCTGTGGTATACGATCAAGATCATCAAATACGTCATGGGTGTCACAGTCACTTGCTGGCGTCCTCCTTACGGCGATGTCGACGACCGCATTCGCGCAATCGCTCAGGGTCTTGGCCTTCGAACCATGATGTGGGATACAGACACCAACGACTGGAACATTGCTCCATACGGAACCATTCCCACCGCCTCGATGCGTCAGACATACTCGAGCATCATCTCGATGGCTACGGCGCCAGCAGCAGCCACGGGTGGGATCATCGTTTTGGAGCACGAGTTGGAGCAGTCTGCGATGAACATGAGCGTCGAGCAATACCCTGCGGTCAAGGCCGCTTGGAAGCACGTTGTGCCTCTGACTGCCTGTCTCAACATCACCCAACCGTACCCGGAAGATATCGTCTATCCTGACTTTGCTGAATACGTCAACGGCAATGTCGAAGCCTCCGGTCTACCTAGCGGATCTTTGGGCATCAGTTCGACTGCCGAGGTCACTGCTCAGGGTACTCTCAGCGGGATGGGTAGCACTTTCCCTACGGCAAGCGACGGCTCTGGCAACAGCAAATCCACTTTGGCGCAGACTGCCCAGCCCACCGGCAGTGCTATACGTTCCAGCGGTGGTAGCTCCCCGACAGGTTCTAGTCCGCAGCAAAGCCACCAGTCCAGTGGCGCATCGTCGATCTCGCCAGCCGCCATTCTGCCTGTCGTGCTCGCAGCAGGCGGCACTCTGATGGGCGCTGCGCTTGCTTTTGCCTAGCGATCGTCTTCCTTCCCCCATCCCTGATCGCTGCCATGTGATCGCACTTCTCTTAGACGATGAAACGAACTTTGGCTGATGAAGTGCTACGATTTCGAATGCCGTAAGCCAGCACAGAATGATCGTGGTGTACCGTCAAAGCATTTCTTCTGCGATGAGGTGAAGGACGTGCCAAGCTTTTGGGTCTGAGTCTCTTTGACTTTAAACATCGGCTGGGTATGAGAAGCAATCAAACTGTGAAGACCAGCGGAGCCGAGACCTTTGTGGAATTTCGAACGGGCCTTGGACACCTCGCTAGGAGAGTGTTATCTCTCATGCACGCTCGCTCTTGGTAGGAAAATCGACATGACAGAGCGGACTTGATCCGCGGTCCGAAGGCTCGGCTGTCTTCTTGGGTTCCTCGCCTGACTATCCCGAACAGATTGCACGGGAACGCCTTTGTGCTCGAAGTCTAAACGTCGGCTCGGCTCGGCAAGCCGACGTATGCATGTGTTCCTCTGAACAACAGGTTTAGGCTGTTCTTTCAGAAAGTCTTCCCCACGGGGAAACGAGCTGCGTCATGTGATTCTTGCGACTGCCTCTTTCATCTCTGCTACGAGCTTGGTCCGAGCGCTGCGCACATGGGGCGATCGTGGTGGGGTGCGACCTTCTTCAGAGGTCTTCGTGTTCGCTTCCCTGGCAACATCCCACGGGAACACGAGCCATACAACAGATGGACTTCATCGCGTCAGTGCGCTGTGGGGCCGTGGGAAACGTGTAAATGCATCCAGAGGCACACCCTCGAGCTGACCATCGGCAATCAGGTATAAAAGGCCTTTCAAATGTCAGCTTTGTCGTGACCCGGGCTGAACGTTCCCGCACCGCGCAGCTTGAGCAGCAGCTTCGGACCACAGAACGTCGTCCCTTGTCCGATCATCATCGGAAACTCGCGACTCGACATGCCATCCGTATCATCCCATCCTGCATCACAAATTGCTGTCCATTCGTTCGAACAGCACCGAGTGCTATGCCTCGGCATTCTCTCTGTCATATCTCACCACCTGATTTTCCGACAGGTCGAGCTTTGGCCCTTGCAGCTTCTCGCCCTGGCATTGGTCCTCTTCAGTCTCGATGTCTCTCTTCGGCACTCGCTCAATGACACGTCCATCTTTCCGCAAGCTGTAAAGCTCGCTTGCGCTGATCTGACAGTATGGACGTCTGGCGTCCTGGTCAGTATCGGAATCTACCGTCTCTTCCTTCATCGACTTCGTCACTTTCCTGGGCCGAAGTCGTGGGCTTTGTCCAAGTTTGCACTCATGTCCACCGACGCCAAAGGTCTTCGTCCAAGAGCCCTCGAAGAGGCCCACAAGAGGTACGGCGACATCGTCAGGACGGGTCCTCGTGAGATATCGATCAACGCGCCATCTGCCATTGTCCCTGTCATGGGCTCCAGAAGTTCCTTCTGGCGGGGCCCTTGGTACGCTGCAACCGCTGGCGCTCGCAGTCCACACATTCCTCGCAATCTGCACTCAACCATCATCGAAGCGGATCACTTTGCACGTCGCAAGGTCTGGGATGCTGCTTTCTCAGCCAAAGCGCTCAAAGGCTACGAGACCATCCTGATCGACAACATGCAGAACATGGTCGACCAGCTCGAGAAGCGCTCCCAGCGGAAGGAAACAGTCAACATCGACGACTACTGTTCGTTCTACTCGTTCGACGTCATGTCTCAGGCAGGATTTGCCGGTGACTTTGGCCTGCTCAAGCAAGGTCAGCTGACACCAATGATCCAAGCTTTGGAAGATTTCATGTCATTCGTGCAGCTGGCTGGCAACCTGCCCTACCTCGTCGAGATCTTGGGCCTCCTTCCGAACCCGATTGCCGAATTCGATAAGTACATGAACAAGATCGTCATGGAGCGCAAGGCTCGCAAAGAGGCGGTGCCGGACATCATGGAGCATCTGCTTCACGGAATCGAGACGGACAAGGGCAGCAGTGGCAAGCGTCAGGACGCAGAAGCAACTGCAGATGCGCGCTTGATGATCGTAGCCGGCAGCGATACATCCTCCACCACTATGGGTGTTGCCTTGTTCTTCCTGATGGAGAACCCCATGATTCTGAGGGACCTCCGACAGGAACTCCTCGAAGTGTTTGGAGATGATCCTGCGCTGTTGACGGATTTCGCACAACTGGACGAGCGGACCTGCCCGCTCCTCAACGCCATCATCAACGAGTCCCTCCGAATCATTCCGCCTGTGCCGACCGGCTTGCAACGCGAGAGCCCATCGGACGCCATCGTCGACGTGAATGGCCGCAAAGTCGTGATTCCGGCCAACACAATCGTGACGCTCCCGATCTGGTCACTTCATCGAGACCCTCGCAACTTTTCTCCTGAGCCGCTGCGATTCCGGCCTGGACGCTGGTTGGAGCCAGAAAAGGAGGAACGATTCAACAAGGCGGCTTTTACGCCCTTCTCTTTTGGAAAGACCTCGTGTATCGGAAAGGTTTTGGCCTACATGGAGGTGCGTCTCGTGATTGCCAATCTCGTTCGTCGTTTCGACTTTGAGCCGGCAGACCACTACGACGCTAAAAAGTTCCAGGATGGACTGGTGGATGCATTCGTGACTAAGCGCAACTACAAGCTCCCCGTGCATGTCAAAGTTCGGAGCCACGTCGGATCCTAGGTTCAGCCTAGATTCAGTCTAGAGGATTGGTTGCTGCGCGACCCCTAAATGCAAATGGATCATTTACAGCATCGTTGCGAATGTAATGCCTTCCGGTATCATTCTGTTGGATCTGTGTTCGGCGCCAAGGTTGCATCAAGGGTCAGATCCGAGGGAGTGAGACTGGATACAAGCCACGACCACCAATCGTACATGTCCTCTCCTACCTCTGGGTGGCGTGTGTGTCCCGCCTGCGGGGCAAGATCGAGCGCAGGCTGATGGATGGGATTCGACGTTGCCGCAGGTGACGCTGTTTCGGCAGCGGCGCGTGCTGATTCATGCAGCAACGCACCTTTCCTAAGGTTGTCGATAACGCTGCCGGACGAGGTGCTGAGCGTACTCGAGATCGTGCTTTGCCCCGCTGCCGTTGAATCGTGACAGCCGAGTCTGAGCTTGACACGGCCTCGAATGAGATTGACGATCCCGATCTCCTGTCTGATGCAGCGATTCGGATCTACACCTTGCTGGCGCTGATGGTCTTTTGCGTACTCGAGGAATTCATCGAGCATAGGCGAAAGGCTCTGCACTGTGGCTGGATCCGGTTCAGAGAGGAGGCATATGCCAAGCGCCGAAGTGGCATGAAAGTAGAAGAAGCGTCCGCCGACAAAGCTGTCCCTGGCGAGGTGGTCGGGCCATTGCAAATTCTCGCGCAGTTCTGCTCGTGCGCGATGGTCGCTGATCGCGGCTTGCATAGCGGCTTGACGTGACCTCTCGAACCCCGAAACAGCCCTGCCTCGACGCAGATAGGGCAGATGCAGCGAAACGAGGAGATAACTGACACTGATGTGAAGCAGGAAGCGATGCAGTGCGATGTTGCGGAACGAGCCATCATCGTGACCAGCTGAGCGCGGTCTCAAAACGTCATTGATGCCATAAGGCACGGGCAGGGAATGCTGGAAAGCCTGGAGCTCGCTATCAAGATCAAGGACGGCAGCGTACGTCATGTCGCGTTCGTCGGAAAAGAAGAGACCGAGCATCTTGCTGACGATGCGACACAGGTCATGTCGGATGTGCAACATAAGCGAGAGGTCGAAACGCATAGGCTCGACGTGTTTCGAGAGCAAGCGTGCGGGAGGTGCAGTGTCGCAGAAGGAGTCGTGAATTGAGGGTGCTTGACCTACGATGAGGCTGAGGAAGCAATCCTCGAAGACAAGATGCATCCAGACAGTGCGACGCATGATCGCGATTCTGCTTTCTTCTACATCGGGCTGAGGGGTAGGGCCCAGACGATGCAAGCCCAAGATCTGAGCTTCTCGAATGGCGGATCCCAAAGAAAGCCAGCTGTCCTTGGCCTGGCGCTGAAGGACGAGGAATCGAGCGGAGATGATGTGGGAGAGGACGATAAAAAGATCGTGGCTTTGGATGGAGGCGGCGAGCACATGGCACTTGCGACACTGATAGTTATACAGGGCTGCCTGCGATGCGCCGTGAGCTTCGCTTCCTAGTGAAAGAGGCAGGGACAGTGAAGTGAGAGCCAGAATGGCAAAGAGGAGCGTAATGATGGAAAGATGATCTGGCGCATCCTGATCGTATGCAGTTTCCTGGTCGCCCCAAATGACATCGGTGGCCGAGTTGAATGCTTCGCGAAACCACATCTCGTCAAAGGGGAACATGAGGGGATTGATATCGCGGAAAAAGACGCCAAGGAGCACAGCCGTCTCATCTTGCGACGGTAGCGCGGAAGCCAGGTTGTGAATCTCGTCTTGCTGAAGGATGCCTTGGCGGACGAGCCTTTGGTAATGAGCAGAGGGTGGATAGCTTTGAGCGGAGGACGAGAATTCGAGCACTTCGGATCCAATCTGAGCTCTGAAGGGGAGGGAAGCGGCCGTGGTGACGGCAGGATTGCTCTTGCATCGTGGTGTCGAGGATCTGCTGCGTCTGGCATTGGAGGTGGGATAGGATGACAATGCTGAGTTGGTGCTGGATACGAAGCTGGTGAAAGTGGTCGGATCATTGACGAGATAGGAGGATGGACCCGACTCGGACTGACTAGGTCGAGAGGCGGTATCCTCGATCGCTGGGCGGCTGGCCTGAAGAAGGCGAGACAGAATGGTCTCTAGCTGTTTGGTACGCTCGTGTGCATCCGGACCGTTTTCGCCGAATGGAACGCAGGAGGAAGCGACGCCACGCTCGACACATTTGCCGCAGGGAGTCTCGCGATCGCACTTGTGCTTGCGACGATGGCATTCTGTGCAGCTATATCTCAGACGTTGACGCCTCTTTCGTTTCCCAAGAAGCTCGAGGGCTTCCGAGTGAATAGAATCAAGGTCGTTGGGCTGCCAAGACTGCATTTGTGGCGAACGATCGTTGTTAGAGTCACGCTCCGGATGGGCAGGTGATGTGTGAGCCGCCATCTTTGTCGCGAGGGTCGAGCATCTCGACAGTGCAGCTGTTTGATGGTGAAAGAGAGCGATGGCGTCAAGAGTGCGAGCCAAGTGGAATGTTTGAAAGGCAAGAGGTTGGACCCTTGCGGCGACTACCTCCGTATCGGGGAAATCTCAAAACTCAGATGCAAGGAAGCTGGGCTCAAAATTGGATGCCTGCTGCTCAGCTTTGGTTTCGTGATAGCTCCTCGTCTTCTCTTGGAGGGTCTCATCACAAGCAATGAAAGGGCACGCCATGTCGCTGTTCCAGATGTGTTATGTCGGAGCACTCTATACTGTACATCAAGCACCGCTGCTTTCCGTAGTGTTCTGAGCAATCATAGGTGGCGCTCCAAGATCCAGTCGGTCTGAACGCAGCTTCCTATGGTGAAATCGTGCTCTCCCACCTTGTCGAAATGATGCCTTTCCAGGTAGAACTTTTGAGCTTTGAGATTCTCCTCCCATACACCCAACCATATTGCCTTGTATCCTTGATCGATGGAGTATTCAAGCGCTTTGGCCATGAGTTTGGATCCAACGCCGCGACTGTGCGCTTTCGAGTCGGTATATATACGCTGCAGCTCGATCGTGTGTGGTGGTTTGATCTGCAGACATGGTTCTTCCGACGCTCGATTGAGCTGCACGAATCCGAGCAGCTTATGGGTCTGGTTGTCACGCGCTGTGTAGAAAAGGAAGGTCTGGGTATCTGTAATCTCGCTCTCGATGCGGTCTGTGCTGTAGGATGTCTTCAGGTAGTCTTGCATGTCTTCGGCTGGCATGGAGTGCGAGAACGATTCAAAGAATACGCTGCCGCCAAGCGCTGCGATCTCGGCGGCGTCCGATGGGCGTGCTGTGCTGATGGTGAAGCTGAGGGGCTCGACTGTTGCAAGTCAAATGCAGAACGAATCACGATCGGTTTTCGCTGTAAGGATCATGCATCACCGTACTGAGGAACGAGACATACGCACCTGTCATGATTCCGATCCGCAGGCTGCCCTGCGAGGAAACTGGTGGTGACGATGCTAAAGAAGGATTTGAAGCTGGCTGTGACGTCGTACTGTTATACGATCGCGCTGTTAGCGTCCGCCACCACCAAGCCGAGAGGGATGCCGCTCTGAAGCTATCGGAGTTATCGGAAAATGCATCGGCGAAATCTCTCGCTTCCAAAGCCACGTGGTATCAAGTCCGCATGACATATCTTCTCGAACAATAAGTGCACAGCAAGTCGACTTCTCCGACTCAGTGTCATATGTCTCATAGCTGATTGCGTTGGAAAGGCTAGGGATGCTCGAACTTGCCCGACCCTCACGATGGAACCACATCTGAGCCATTCGTATCACTTCCCTGGACCGATTTCCAGGTTACCAAGCAGAAGATCGACTTCGTCTCTTATACGGACGAGGCCAGCACACATTTCAGGCAGCACCATCCAAAGTTAGATACGTTAACCATTACATCGTTGCTGTATTTGCCGCGAGCGAAGATCATAGCTCGGTAGTGGGTGACTCGAAGCGCATAGCAAAGGGGAACCTGGTGCCAAGCCAAGCGCGTACGTATCTCGTCCAGATCCAGGGATCCTCGTCATGGTGTGGGTCCGAGGGCGGACCGTGCTGCTTGAACGAGACCGCGGATGACGAGGATAACTCCAGATACGTGAGGTCGAGTGCGGTGGCTGAGCGATTCGCCATGGTAGGCGTGATGTGAGGCTCTATCAAAATCACCGAGTGTGCATAGCGAGCCAACAGAGCCGTCACGACGTCCAGGCGCTTGGCTTCTTTCCCAGCCGAGAAAGGCTTGATGGAGAAGTCAGAGTCCTTGAACGTCGACGTCAGCGGCAAAGTGGTAAGAGACGGCATGACTAGATCCGGTGGTGGCAAGAAGGCGGATAGACCTTGCTTCCCAGACTGCCCTACAAGATGCAGCAGCATGCAGTCTCCACACGCCGTTTTCTGTTGGACTATGTGCCCGAAGAGTTCCGATACGCTCGGCCTGACTTTGCTGGAAGTCGACTGAAGCAGCGGCGCAACGCAATCCGAATGAACCTGACATAGTGCTGAACCCTGTTCCTCGTCTGATACGCGGGGTCTGTACATTGCGCTACCGTCCATGGAGCTCTGCATAGATTGGTGCGAACGACGGACGTAGAGACCGGCGCGTTCCAAGTTCTTGGCCACGGTCGATTCGTCGTTGGTAGTTCGCACTGGGGTGTATACGGGTGGAAAAGTGGGTTTGCTGAGATCCTTGAGCCCTAGATCGTGGAGCAAGGCCGAGGCTTCCTGAGCCGAGTAGACGCCATCGCCGTCGATGTCATGTTTCGCCACGAGGAACGACCAGAGGAGAGCCTCGCGGAACCTTTCGATCGTGTAGTGGGCGTGCAACGAGGCCAGATCGACGGTTGGCTGGATCGAGCTGAGCTCTTTGGGCCAGATTTGCTGAAGCTCCAAGAGCACAGGCTTCGAAATGGACAGAGGAAGATCGACAAGCTTCCTACGACTGCGTGCGCCGAATCTGTGATCGAGAAGGGTGTTGGCACGAAAGATTGGAACGTCGTCGGTCCCAGCGACGGGAGCGGACGCCATGTCGCCTACCTGTGACGCATCGGCGCTGATGCGAAAGGTGAGACCGTACAAAGGGTTCCAAAAGTCGGCAGAAGAGACAGGCTCGGCAAAGATGTGATGCGATGCTGTGACGAGGCGGACGTCGGAGAGCTGCGGTGCCTGCGCAGCAAGCAGCATGGAGGTGGACGCCGCTGCCGATGCACCGACGATGGAGGCGCTCGAGCAAGCGTCGCTGGACAGATCGCTGCCCTCGGAGCATGCGACTTGACGGTGATGAAGTAGTGAGGGAGGTCGATAGACTGGATCTGATGGTGCAAGCCAGCAGGGACGTTGGCCAGAGTACATGGCTCTTCGATCGTCTTGGTAGGCGTTGGTGCATGCGCCACTTTCGGCAGCAGCAGCTGCTGCTGCGGCGCCAACGTCAGCATCGGGTGTGAGCAGTGTGACGGTACCAAAGCCAGACTGCATGTGCTGCTGAGCTGATCTCCAAGAATATCTGAGCAGGTCCGATGATGCATCGTCGCCGTGCGGGCGCAAGCTGGAGTTGCTCCAGACCCATATCAGATCGAGCTTGTCCTGCCGTGACCATGCTCGAGGCGGGTGCTTGCAAATGGTGCCTGCTCTGAACCACTGCGCCCAGCACTCGTCACGACGTAGGTCCTCCTGAGCCGCATCTGACGCTAATGCCGCGCTGTCATTGATGGGCTGCGACGAGACGTCGCGTCTGTAGAATGCATTTGTGAGCAAGACCAGAGCGATGAAGCCAGGAAGGCCCAACAGCACCAATCTCGTCCGGAGAATGCGTGCGCCCCTAGAGGGGGCTGGGAGGGAGCTGGCAGAAGACATGGCTCCACCTCGATCCGCAATGCTGGCTTTTGCTGGTCTGCCAAGAGGATGGTGGTCGTAATGGGACGTGAGGATGTGGTGGTGAACTGCGCCAACACGATCAGGAGAGACCCAGCTGCACATCTTGGCTCCCGAGACCTAGGGTCCGGCAAAAACTCGGAAGCATGCCAGAGTCGGGTCCGCGGAAGTTGTGAGTCGAGGAGGAAATGCCAAGAATCGTTAGCCGCCACACCGGCCGGTCTTGCTGTACGATACCGTGCCAGCCTGCTTGGCGAGTTGCACCCGGCGCGGGTGGCACAGAGCGGCGAGTGAGCCCAAACACCGAGCTTGCATATGGTCGAGGTCGATTCATTACCGCAAATTTGAGAATTTCACCGTGCTCTCCGGAATAGAGTCCGCGTGGCTTGCCCGACCGGCATCGAGGCGGAAAAGATTCCAGGCAAGAAGGCGAGGCATCGTGCCTTGTGGAGGCTATCCAGAGATTCGAGCGGAAAGACAAGAAAAGATAATGATAATATTTACAGTATTAAATTGAGAATAAAAATTATCGCGTCCAGTCGACGCTGAGCGTGTCTGCTCTCACTTCTCTCACGTGCAGCAACACGGTTCAGCACAGCAACGCCTTCACTCATCCTCGGTCTCATGACTGCATCGCGCTCAGTCACGGTCGATACAGTCCATGGCTGGTGGCAGAAAGTGTAGAAATTCTTTAGAGCTATGCAAAAATGAAGATTGGAACGGTATGCGGATGATAGACAGGACACGATTCTATGCAAGAGGTTCAACGCCGAGACGCTTTCAGTGCGAGACGAGCGGCACGTCGGACAAGATTTACGGGTTGTTCGCCGCACCCAGACGAACGTAGGTGTAGGTGCTGATAATCACTAGAGAGCTGCCCAAGACCTGCATCATCGATGGCGGGTGCAACGTCAGCATGCTCTCGACGGCGATGGTGGTGATGATGGCCACACTCGTAGCGAATCCTTTTGCGATGGCGTCTGCGTATCGAAGGGTTGCAGACACCACGTAGCCGGATGCGCCTCGTAGCAGCACAGTCATCCAGGCTGTCGTCGAAAAGTGATCCAATGGCGCCCACTCGCCGTTCTTGATGGCTTCCATCGTCACAGCCAGGCCAGAAGTGACCAGCGCAAAAGAGGCGAGCTGAGCGTTGCGTACTGAGAGCGCCACCGACATGCTCGATTTCAGCTTCGTCTCGATGTACACACCGGCGAAGCTACCGCAGATACAAGCCATCACCACCAGTAGAGCTCCGATGAAAAGCTGGGCATCCGCGTATTCGCCAGCAAGCATCACGGCATCCGCCATCAGCCACGAGCTCGAAGATGCCGGTGCGTCGGAATGACGGTGAGAGAAGGGCGAGTCCGCAGCTGGCTCGCTGCTTCCCAGCAGCGCCGCTGCCTCGGCAACATCTTGCATCGTCATCGGCTTCTGGGTCAAGAAGACGACGCCTCCCAGCAAAATAGGAAGGCACATCCACTGACGAATCGAGAGCGTTTTGCCAAACACGCACACGCTGATGATGGCCGCTGTCACCAGCTTGAGCTGCGAAAGGCCCTGGTATGCCACCGAGCTGAGATGCGAGTTTGCGCCGAGCTGAAGCATGTTCTGAGCCACGTAGACGAGAGCAGGTACGCTCATCGTCCATGCCGATGGGCAGAAGATGTCGTCCCAAGCTTGGCGTACCTTGTTCATCATCGGCATTGATACCTGCGATCGTGAGGCCGGGTAGGGCGAGTCTGATTGATCATCGCCAGTGTCGCTGTGGTCTTGCTCGTCCGACTTTTCTGAAAACAGTGGCAGCGAAGCACCGTCTCTGCTGGGACTGCTGACATGCTCCTTGTGCGACACGACCGCCGTCACGAAGCCGACGATGAGCTTGAACAGTTCCGATAGGAAGACCGAGGTGGCGATCGAATACCTTTCCCCTGCGGCGACGCTCCGTGATCGCTGCGAGACGATGCTGGTGGCTGTGGTGAACAAGACGAGCACTGTCAAGCTCGTCCATTTTCGAATCGCGTGATCCGTCGGTATGATCGGCATGCTGATAGAGGGCGATGTGCGTCTTTGCGCCTTCGAGTGACGTGTGTTGCAATTCGATCGACTGTGACGTGAAAAGGTGGTGTCAAGTGTGTCTTTGAGAACTGACGTCGCTGTCTGATCACGATGAGGTCGGTACGGTTTTGTCTGTTGGTGTCTAGACAGCAACCGACGAGGCCGACCTGTCGTTGAGGATTTGTTGTTGTCTTGACATCCGTACCCCTGACCACGCGGTAGAACTACCAAGCCAAGCGAAGAAGGCCTTGAAGACAAGCGGAATCTTTGGTGCAGCGATTGTGACGGTTGCTGTTCCGTTCCGGCGAGCAGGTCCCGTGCCGGGCGCCTCGACATTGCTGAAACAACAAGATGCAGAGTTGTCACAAACGCAGACGCAGTCGTGCGTGCCTGAGCAGGAAAGTGCCTCGAAGATGCTGAGGAAGAAGGCTCCGAGTTGGCGATGCACACCAGATGCGGGGAGTCAGTAGCAGGAAAGTCGGAGGGAATGTGAGACAAGAGCGCCACGTTGTAAAAGTCGGAGAGGTGGTCGGAGGCGAGAATACGGAGCTGTATTCCTCGGTGGGCTTGGCAACGAAGTTGCTCCTCCGAGGCTTGGCACGGGTTCACAAGAGCACGTTACACACGGAAGAGGAGATGAGGCAGAGATGCACGTCGCCAGCTCTGACGGCTTATCCTTTTTACCCATTCGTACTGGTACACTCCATAGCCGAGGATCACAACAATGACCCCGCCAATGTCGACACCTGTTGAGCTGTCGTTCGATGCTGCGCCATTGTGTGCTGCATGACCATCTCAGACCAAAGAAAGAATCAGCGCGGAGCCAAGAATGGAGCTGCGTACGTCGAAAGGTGTGGCACAGCGCGGAGCGGAGGTTGAATTCTCCTTGGCGATCGACGATAGGCGTGCGGAAGCCGTCCCGCGGCCGACGCCACGCGATCGCTCCTTCGGTGTCTCAGCGTGAACCCTCGGTGATGAAAGTGGAAAGCAGCAGCAAACTGCATCCGAGCACTGCAGGGCGTACGCGAGCTGTCAAAAGCCGCACCGGTGTTTATCCCATTTTATTTTTGATGCGAAATCCGACGATCGACAAATTCCGCGATCCTACGAGCTTGTGGACGACGTGAATTTTGCAACTTCTTTTTGGGGTTTGAGTTTTCCCGTGAATTTTTTTGAATTTCGATTCCGCCAGTCCACCGATTCTGAAGATGCTGTCGAAGCTCGAGATGGGAAACGCCTCCGCTCAACGAACGCTGCCTCAAAGTGTTCCTGGCCCAACTGGGTTTTGACGTCACAAGGCGATGCGTTCAATCGTGCTCGTTGCGTTCCGAATCTGGCCACCAGCAGAACAGGAGAGGGCTGGTGACAAGCTAGAAGCTGTTGATCGGCATGATGGAGGGCCCGCCTTACGATCTCCGTGCGAGGGCTCAAAAGCTTGGCGAGATGGAAGAGAAGCAGGAACACGTCCAAAGAAGCGGACCCTGAGCGACTTGCAGATCAATTTATGCTGTTTGCTGCAGACAAGCGGTCGACTTGATCTGCGTCTCTCATGACAACTTTACCAGACCAGTGTCACGCTCGCCGATTATTCGCCGGCGCGGCCACCTCGCTGCCGCTTCAATCAACCGATACAATCTGCAGCTTCAGAGAACCGCTGTGCCGACAAAATCGCGCGTGCTCAGTGCTGCGTGATAGTGAAACTCACATCCGGATCGCATTCTGCACAATTTTCGACCTTGATTCCCCGCCATTCACACGCAAAGCCGTACATATGACATGGATGAATGAGCTCGCATGGACGAGAAAGTGCGAGAGCATTGTACAAAAACGAGGAAATGACCGTGGAAAGAATGCTGCAGAGAGTGTATGTGCGTGCGTGTGTATATGCGTGTGCGAGAGCAAGGAACAAAGTGGCCTTTTAAGAAAGGCACAAGACGATACCGGACTTCTCAGTCTTCGCGGCGCGTGTGCTGCTGTCTCTCCTCGACGATTTTGGTGGAGGCCTTGCTGTTCTTCCAAGCGTGATACTTGTTCCTGATGGGCTCTTCGATCACGAACGTGGTGAAGGTGGACACCATGAATGCAAGCCCCGTTGGACCCCAGTTGCCCACGGGCCATCCGTGAAGCGCCTGCAGCGGGAACTGCCACAGATACCACGAGTAGGAGATTCTGCCTGGGAAGCGGAACACTTGGCTTTCGAGGATCGGGTTGCCGTTGATGCTGCCGAGGACGATTAGCAACACAACCACAGCTGTGAACAGCTCGAGCCAGGCACCCTCGGTTCGGAAATCGAACATAGTCAAGCCATAACCCCACATGTAAGCCAGGCAGAAGAAGCAGAGTGTGCTGACGGTGCCCATCCACTTCCTTGTGCAGATCTCGGGGACGGGAAGCAGACGGGCAGAGCATCCGATGAACATCTTCCATGCGTTGGCGCTGTACGCGTACCGGTAGTCGATGCCGTACATCCTCTCGCCGAGGAAGTTGTACCCGCTAAAGTAGCGAACGTAGAAGCCGACAAAGACCAAGGTACCCATAACCAGAGCCCTCTTCTTGAGCGAGAGAGGCACAACAAACGGAATGAGCAGCGACCAGAAGATGTAGAACTGCTCTTCGACCGCAAGCGACCAAGTGTTGAGGTACATGCCGGGGTACATGAGACGCGAGTCACCTGTATTGAGGGGATACATGTTGTGGGCGTAGAAGAAGGCGGCCAACGCGTCGGGTTTCAAGACAGCTGCTGGAATACCGCGATGGATGCCAATCTTGTACACAATGCCGACCATGAGAGCGAGGGCAGGTGTGAGTCGTACGAATCGATCCATGTAGAACCTTGGCAGGAACGAGAAGCGCTCGAATGATACTTTGTGCGATGCGGTGGGAGTCGAATCTTGCTGCACTTGATCTTGCTTGTCGATCTGTGACATGAGCACTCCAGTGATGAGGAAGCCCGAAAGTACGAAGAACACTCCAACACCCAGGGTGCCGAGCATTTCCTTCTTTTCAACCACATGCGATACCATCACCAAAGCCACCGCCAAGCCTCTCAAGCCCTCCCAGCCGGGAACAAATCCGATTTTGCCGAGAGGTTTGATTGTTTGGCGTTGTGCAGGCTCGGATGCAGGGAGAGGCAGCATGCTCGAAGTTTCGAAGCTAGACTTGGTCTCGAGCGTGGGGCTAGGTTCGCGTGAGGATCGATATGAAGGTGGCGAGGCCAGATTTGGCCTCCTGGCCTCCTCGTCCGAACTTCGCGCGGATCGAAGCTGTGAGCTACCGGTTGTCATCTTTAGAATGATGGTGCCACTAAGGCCAGACGGCTATGTTTTAGAAGAAGATGAGCAAGTGAGGAGATAGGAGGTGGTGGTAAGGGTGGAGGAAGTATGGCGGTAGGGCTTCTCGGATGAGGGACAAAGGCAGACAAGGTATGGTAGGAGAAGCAAGCAGCAGCAATGGCCAAATCGACAAGGAGACCGAGAGCGCTGAAAGGTCCTTCTGTCTAAAATTAAATCAGGTGCCAAGAAGCCGAATCTTAGTGGATTGAGTTCTGTTTTGAGCACGGAAGGGAGTGTTGATTGGCACCAATCTGCTCGTTCCGGCGGCTGTTTTCACCAGACAGAGGATTGCGTGCACATCTGTACATGGCGACAGACGTCCGACGCACGAACGGCATGCTTCGGTGAACACTTATCGTCCTTCGTCACTAGAAGCGAGAGCTGGCACGCTCCTTTTCAAGAGTGCTCCATAATTCACGGACAGCAGCGGCCCAATGCTGACTTTGAAAGCTCACGAGCCTCCAAAGAACCGTGGTACAGCGGCGGTCAAAACATCGAGCCGAGGGTGTAGAAACTGGGAGCTGATTTGGACGATGGCAAGCTACTGCTCCCCGAGTCTACAGGACAGATAGGGTAGCAGTTGGCGAGCCGGACTTGAAAGAGACTGCTCAGAGACAAAAGCTCCTGTCTTTACTCCCGCCCGGCACGGGAAGCTGAGACGAGACACCGTCACACTGGATCGACCTGGCTCGGTACGCAACTCACGATTGTTCATGCATAGCATCGAAAGCCACAGGCATCCAAGCTGCGAAACGCGCTCGATAGGACAATCAGAACGAGGTGAGGAAGGCACAGACAGCCAGCATGTCGCTCGGAGATGCAAAGGAGATCATTGTCAGAGAATGCATTGCCTGACAACTGTCCGAGTGGCACGGGAACAGAAATGCTCTAATGATTCTGTCGAACATCGGTGCAACTTCCAGTTCGAGGCGGAATAAGTGTTGTAGTTGTTGTGTTTTATATATATATATTATATATAATAACATTATTATTATTTTATTACTTTATAAAAACACGAAACGAAGCGAAAAATAAATAAATAGTTCGTCCTTTTTCCTATATCTAAATTGCATTTTCTGATCCGGACACTGCTGCCGGCCAGGCACAGCGCCACAAATTGGCCCAGTCGGAAGGGTTCTCGGTGTTCGCTGTCGACTGCGTCGCGGTACTGTCATTTGCGAATTCGGATCGCATTTGGACACGCTGGCTCGTTGTCAGGGTGTCGCTCTACCATCCATTGCCTTCAAGGACCGTCTAGACCACGCGTGATGCGGCACGCATGCTCGTTCTCGACACCTTGACGTTCTCTTGACCAGGAGACTGTCCAATCTAGACGAATTGAAACTGCTGTGCGCAGGGTCAATCTCACAAATTGGATCAACTCCACTTGCTTTGCACCGCACGATTTTGCCGTGAAAGCGTTGTTTGAGGTGAGACATTGCTCTTCGATCTTGCTTCTTACCAAACACCTTCGCAGACACAATGGCAACCGGCACCACATCCAACGATGTCAAGACCAATCGCGAAGCAAAGCAGCTGACTGCATCGTCTCGGCTCAGGGTTAATGCCTTCTCGCCCAGCATCAAGCAGGGGGACGATTCCTTCCAGGATACCGATCATCTTCATCGAAAGCAGCAGACGGAATCGTTTCGAGCTCAGGAGATGGGGAGAACAGCTCACACCATGCCTACTCGTTCTGAATCTGGCATGAGCAAGGTCGGATGGACGGTCGTAGGAGGTCTGGCGGTGTTGGGCCTCTTCTTGCTGCTTTCAAGTGGCGCAAACCGCTACGACTATACGTCATCGCCGTCCTACCTGTCTACGTCGGCCTCGGCGTACAAGACAGCAACAACGTCGATGGACGAGGTAATGGCAAGATGCGCTCGCTCTGGCACCCATCATATCGCATGCAAGGTCGAACATGCTGCCGAGCTTGCTTCGCAGCTCGTCTCGCGACAATCGCGCACACCTCAACAGGCGGTGCTGGCGTACAAGCGCCGGTATGCGCGTGCTCCTCCGCGCCGCTTCGAGGCGTGGGTGAAGCTTGCAATTCAACACAACGCCACCATCATCGACGACTACGACCAGATTGAGGTCGATCTCGGTGCTTTCCGTCAAGCTGGTTTGGTCGGCGACAAACTCAAGCGCAGAATGCTCGAGGCGAAATTGCGGCTGCCCGGATGGGAACTGGGCCAAGTCAGTGTGGTCGATGGGCAGGCCGTCGTGCTTGGTCCAGATGCCGGCCCTCTCTCAGCGTCAACGCTTATCGAGCTGCTCAAGCCCGTACAAAGCATCGTTCCAGATGTCTCAGTCCTTTTCAACTGGTATGCCGAGCCAAGAGTACCGCATCCCTCGGCACAGCCAGCGTCGCAGCCTTTTGACTCCCTGGATGTTTCGGGAAAAGACCCCACCTCGGTGCTCGGCAAGGCGTGTCCTTCGTATCACTTGACGCCAAAAAGATCCTGGGACTCTCTGCAGCCACCAATCGACTATTGCCAGGAGGATCGCGACGAGTTGGGGGATCTGCACGGCTTCTTGCAAGCTCCAGCCAACTTTCACCCGGTCAACAAGCTCGTGCCGATGCTGTCGAGATCCAAGCTGTCCAACTTTGCCGACATCTTGGCGCCCAATGTCTGCTATGGCCATCCGATGTATCTAGGTTACGTCGACAAGATCCCGTGGGAAGCCAAGGACGACAGCTTGTATTGGCGAGGTACCACGACTGGTGAAGCGCAGACTTCAGCCACCTGGGCGCGTGGCCATCGACATCGCATGCTGCGGTACGTAAAGCAGCTTCGCGAAGCAGCCAGCAAATTGGCCACAGGCGTCGAAGCAGACCCGTTCGACGACATCTACGCATCCAACAGGACCGTCGCGCCATCGCGTCAGTCGGTCCACGTCGCTGGAAACACACTGCCACTTTTCGACTATACGGATGGCTCGGTGGTGGGTGCGCTCAAGCGACTGGGCTCTGAAACGTTTAACGTGGCCTGGAACAGGTTTGTGCTGGCAGACGAACCCACAATGGCATCACTCATGGCCAACCAAGTCACCACGGACAACGAAGACCGCAACGAGCCGTACAAGCACAAGTTTGCGCTCGATCTGGATGGTCAGTCCATGTCGTGTCGCTTCTACCAGCTGCTTGCCTCGAGCTCGCTCGTCTTCAAGCAGACCATTTGGTCCGAATATCACGACGATCGTTTGATACCCTGGATCCACTACGTGCCCTTGGATCTGCGCGTCCAGAACAACGAGCTGCCCATGCTGCTCGACTTCTTCATCCATCATCCCCAAGGACAAAAGGCAGCTAGCAAGATTGCGTCAGCGTCCAGAGAATGGGCGGCGGCCACTCTTCGCCCGATCGATGTCTCGCTCTACTACGCCAGACTCTTGATCGAGTTTGCTGAGCTCTATAACCCTGTCTACTGAGTCCTCTGTCGCGGATATCCACATTGTAACTTTATTCCGTTCATTATCACAACAATCCTCTTCGTGTTTTGTATCTCGATAGTGAGCATGGAAAGTGCCCGTCTTTCCGAAATATGAATGCCCAGACCAAGAAAGGTAACACAGCAGTACGGTCGACTTCCCCCCCCCCTTTCTTCCAAAAAACAAAAACAAAAACAAAAAAAACCTACTAATTTCGGAATTCACGCATAAAATCTCCACAAATGGCGATCTCGCACGTGGGAACAACGCTACTGATTAAAATCAGTCCAATCCGGTGCTCTGAAGGGCACTTTCGCAGAAGCCTACTTTGGTGTTGACGAATTGATCGACAATTCGAAAATGGCCGAGGCAACTATGTCAAGGCCGAAGCGCATGCATAAAATGACCCTTTTTGCAAGGTACCTGCAGATCGCCGCTCTGTATCTTTCCACCTGCGAGTGGCTCGCTGCCCGGTTCTGGCTTCCGCTGTCGAATCCTTCTTGCCGCGTTGTCGCCTTCCCAAGCCACGAGACATGATAGACCATTACACTGTATATCCGTTGTACGCTGCAAACGACTGCTAGTCCTGTCTTTGGTTGTTTCTCACATCCGAAGCGGAAAGGTCTCATACAGCTCTCGAACTGTCTCTGACACGGGAGTTTCGCTTGGTCCCGGTTCCTCGTTGTCTCCTCTCCGTATACTGTGCATTGTATTCGCGATTGTGCTGGGTGCCGGTCGAAGCGCTCCGCAAGACATGCAGCTGCTAGCGTGACTAGGTTCGGGTCCGCTTTCCATTGACCAGTCTCGAAAGGCACAGCCATGCAGACAGTCGGGCGCTATTTTCCCGTGAACCTTTGTCTCCTATTCGTGCCTTCCTTGCGGTGTGTCCGACTGCACTGATTTGTGGCTCGGGAAGCATCTGCACGACGTCGATCCCACGACGCAGTTCGGAGAATCTCAATAACGAGTCCGTCCTTCTTCAGTACGAGCTACAACTAAGATCCACAAATGCCGTCTTCTCCCTTGTTTCCAGTTTTGGAGCATGTTCGGGACAAGCTAAACCTTGCCGCCGGCTTCTTCGCTTGCTGGCGTGCTTTCCGCGACGTCTTATCTCTGTCAATCCCATCAACATCATCTTTCTGACCTTCGCTTACCACCACTTCCTCCTGCCTGATCCTCGTCTCTATATCCTGTCCTTACAGCGCCCACCTCCACCAGGCTGCTCGTGATGTTCGGCTCACTCACTCCGCTGATCCTAGGCATCAGTGGCCTCAAGTCGAGTACGGGCATCGTCTTCCATCAAGCTTCAAAACATGCAGCATATTCACCGTCACTGACGGTGCTGCTCTGCGAAAGCATCAAGATTGTGGCTTCCTTCCTCCTCCTCACACGCGCACTTCACCGACAGAGGAATCAGCTGCATCCGTCGAAGCAGGCTAGTAACACCAGTTCCACCGGATACACTCGGTTGCAGGCCGAGGACTTTGAGGTGCAAGACACAGCATACGATGGTGGCTTCGTTAACGCCAACAAAGAGGCATCTGCATCGATGCTCGAGCGTGGAGACGACCGCGACATTGCTTTTCACCAGACACTCCTGCAGCTGGTACGCTCTCAAGTCTTTCAGATCCAAGGATTTAGGCTGATCGTACCAGCACTCATCTATGTGGTCCAGAACAACCTTTACCTGTACGCTGCCTCCGAACTTGATCCCGCCTTCTTCCAAGCACTCTGGCAGATGCGCATCCTGATGAGCGCGACGCTCAGCTGGGCGGTCCTCAAGAAGCGCATCCTGCCCGTCCAGTGGCTCTGCATTCTCGGCATCTTTGTAGGTGTCATGCTTGTTAAGACAGCTACGATGCCCTCATCGAGCGCAAGTCTCGCACCAGGTGGTTCAAGCAAGACTTTGACCGCATCGCTTGCCCTCTGTGCAGCGGCAGCACTGAGTTCGACAGCAGGCGTCATCCTCGAGTTTATCTTCCGCGATCGCAGCGTCAATCTTTGGGCTTCCAACGTTCAGCTCTCGTGCTTCTCCATCCTACCAGCTGCATGCATCGTGTTTTTCCGCGACGCCTCGCACCTGGGCCCTGTATTGCACGATCTGCACACCAGTCCTTGGCCGATGGGGGTCGTTTTCTGCCAGTCCTTCAACGGTATGATGATCGCCATCCTGCTCAAGAAGGCAGGTGTTATCATCAACGACTTCACTTCCGCCGTCTCGATCGTCTTGACGTTTGCACTCAACGAGATGCTGTTTCCTGCGTCGAGCAAGATCGACAGCGTCATGGACGTGGCGCTCGTGGTCGCTGGTAGCGCTGTCATCCTCGGTTGCAGCACGCTGTATCACAGACATCTGCCTAAAGAACCCAAAGCTGATCAGGTGTTCGCGCCGGTAGACACCCGGCAAAATGCGCTCCACCTCAATCTTGATGCGGAAAACACATCGTACAGCGCATCTGTTTCCTCGTCATCAACATCATCACCTACACCCTCTTCGATTGCAACACCATTGCCCCGATCTCCGATGGGCCACTACTTCAACCTGAGCACCGACGATCTTCGGAAAGGCACCAAGCCAGGCGATGTATCAGCGGATCTTCTCGAACTGCAACAGTTCAATCCGCACAAGTGTGCTCCCTGATGGTTCGCTCTCGATCACGACCGGCTATCTTTCACTGTTCACACATACACTGTCATTTCGTAACTTGCATCTTCTCTGTTCTCTCAGCTCCTTCGCAAAGCGTAATTTCACCGAGGTCTTAAAGGTATAGTCTGATTTCCTTTGCGGGATAAAGTTGGACGCTGCTTGTCGTAAGCCGTTTTGATATCGACAGGTGCTCGTATAGCGCGTGTGTTCTCACTTCACGTATCAGGCTGCCATGAAAATGATTCAACAGAAAAGCAGATCAAGAGCCTACCGGGCGCATCTCCATAACGATACGTGATATTGTGAAGAAGGACTAGGTACAGAAGCTACTATACGTGACGGAACGAGAGGAAAAAACAGCAACGTGACTTTCAAAACCCTTTTGCGACTTCAATCGTGACCAATGATGTTGGCCAACTCGAGCATTTGGCGGTACGTGTACACCGAGAGGTCGATCTTCCTGAGCGCCGATGCCGCCCAATCCCTCGATGCGTTGGCGATCATCTCACCCAGCTCTTGACCCTTGGGATGATTTGCGAAAAAGTCGAGCAAGATCGGCAGCTCCTCCATCCCCGTCGACACGGGAACGTAGTGCAGCCAGGGAACGATACGATCATCGTGCCATTCGACGTAGATGGTCTGCTTGAACACGAGACTGTTGCTGTCCAGTAGACGGTAGAATCGGCATGACATGGAGTTTCCATCGAGATCCATCAAGAACTTGTTCTGGAACGCCTCGGACGAAGGCTGGTGCGCAGCGAGCGGGATCTTGGCCTTCCACTCTTCGCAAAATTTGGGATCCGACTCGCAGCCGTGCAAACCGACAAAATTCATGTCGATCACGTCGCTGCCGAGCTTGGAAAGAGCCGTAAGCTGCGTCTTTGTGAACGTCTTGGGCATGTTTGTCAGCTCGACGCGTTGCTCGTCAGCATCGGTGAAGGTGAGCGCGTCGGAGGACTTCACTCGAGCAGCAAGTTGGGCAGCTTTGGTCTTCATCTGGTGAGCAGCCATCACGAGACGCTGACGGTGACCAAAATAGGCGTACTTTCCCTCGGGTCTGGAGCCGGTGCTGCTTCCTCGCCAGTAGATCTTTGTCTTCTTCTGCGAGTAAGGTACGGTGTCCTTGTTGTGGCCAAAGAGTCGATATTGGGTTTCACCGTAACACCACGAAGCAGTGGTGATGTCTTGGAAGCTGGAAACCTTTGTCAAGGATAGGACCGGCACGGAAGAGTTGAAGCAGCCGTTGTGGGTGTGGAACACACCGTGCTTGGTGATCCAGTCGTAAGAGTGAGAGCAGATATCGTTAGAGGGTCGATCGCTGGCCACGGACGAGGTTGTCTCGGTGTTGCGAGGGCAGCCTTGTGTGAGATACTCTCGCGTATCGGGAAGGCCAGTTGTACCGATCTGAACGACGCTCGTGTCGTTGACATCTTCAACACCGTGCTTTGGTCCACACACGCGATGCGCATCGTCCCAGCTGTGCAACACGGTGAAGTCGGGGAGCTTGTGCAGGAAAGGCGACATGATACTTCGGAAGACACCCACATTCTCCCAATCGTTGGGCGCCGAAGTAGTGACATTTCCATTGCGGAAGTCCCACTGGTGGAGGAGCCACATATTTGTCTTGCGAGCGTTTTCGATACGACGACGCAAGACGTGGCCTGGGATCTTGCGCAACGGTTCGAGATCCTTTTCGAGCTGCCCGTAATCGTCGATGATGACCGCGTGGTTGTCCTTGGCGAATTTGAACCAATCGTCGAAGCCAGGAGGCGGCTGTCGATTGTACTGCTGCACATAGCGCTTGACGGCCTGGTCGTAGGTCTGAGACTGTCTGGACACCATTGCGTCGAATTTGCGCTGCGCCAGCTGGACATGACACAAGACGGCATCGGCTCCGCCTTCAAGGATGCGAGGACACTGGCGATCCTGATGAGACAATTCTCCTGTCTCTGAAGCCACAGACTTGACTGCTACTGCCGAAGTGGACGCCGACGAGGGTGTCGATGCAAA
Organism: Pseudozyma hubeiensis SY62; assembly: GCF_000403515.1. NCBI lineage: Eukaryota > Fungi > Basidiomycota > Ustilaginomycetes > Ustilaginales > Ustilaginaceae > Pseudozyma > Pseudozyma hubeiensis. The sequence continues at coordinate 464,520 of NW_012133804.1, read as the reverse complement.
GAGAGCGTAGGGAACACCGATGATGAGTATCAGGCAAATGATCCTAAAGAGTTTCTTGCGGGACGGATCGCGCATCATCTCTTGGAACCTGCTTCCACCAGCCGAGGCGTACAGGGGGTTGTTGTGGCCACCAAACTCGTCGGAAGGCGTGGTAGAAGCGCGAGTATACCCTTGCGAGCTCCCCGAACCGAAGAGGTCAGATACGCGTTGACGCATCGTCGACCTACCACCGCCGGACATTCGTGCCCACGCGGGCTCCTGCTCGATATGGCTTGGCGAAGGTGGGTAACTCGACATTGAAGCCGTGGCTGACAGACATTCCTTCTCTGAGTCGGCGAGACCGCCCGTGTTGTCTTGATACCTGTGCATGGTGAAGTCGAACAGATCCTATCTCGATGAACGATGTTGGAGCGTGGTGGTGGATCAGCAAGATAGAGGGCGGAGCTCAGTAGGTTGTACCAATCGCGCAGACCAGTCAGGAGAAGAAAGGGTCCAGAGCGGCCAGTGTTCACCACAATCTGCACGTGGCTGGCCTTTCCATGCTGCCGGCGATCCAGTGACCTTCCACTCTCACAGTCCCCGTGCGACAACGCAGTGAGTTACTTCAATGCGATGCGAGAAGGATACTTGCCCGTCTACGAGGCTTCTACAGTAAGTGTACAGTTGTTCGGCACCATGCACGATCTGCCACTCGGCGGTGCTAAATTCGTCTCCATTGTCCTTCACCGAGCTTTAAGACCTCGCGATCGTCCCTCCGACTGTGACCCATTGACCTGCAAGAGCAAACCGAGATTGTACGACAGTCGGACACACCAGCATACGCAGCGCTGCATCCCATGGATTCAATGCGATCAGAAGCGGCCTTGCAGCCGAGTTGCATCGCATTTCCGAAAATGGCCCAATATCAGAAAATTTCAAAAATAGAATAATTAAACACAAATTAAAAAAAGCGTTTTTAATGATTCGTTTCGCGGCCAGACCTGTTCAACACCAACGAAAGGACCCTGAAGAACGATTTTTCTGATTTTCTTTTTTCGTACCAGTTCTTATTCCTCAGATGTCAAGCTTTTCCCGAGTCGGACTGTCAATCCTGTGCCGTGGTACTTTCTTCTCTGTCCGATTTCGGCACTAATTTGTTGCCCTTTTCTCATTTTCAGCTCAATAAATATAAAAATTATTTCCTGCAGCTCGACATGCAAAACGCCGCTGTCATTGGCAAGATTTTCTCCAACTCCGAGCCACGGGACTAGCCCCTGCAGCCGTAGCACAGACGAGACTCTGGGATCTTGGAAGCCACAGTCTTAAAAAGCCACTGCGGGAATCGCCACATCGTTCCAGTCGGGCGGCCGGACCCACTCTGCGGTAGGTCTTGATCCACTTTCGATCCGCCTTGGTTCCATCTCCTCCTGGTAGAGGCTTGTACTTTGCATCCTTTCTGGATATCGACTTTGCCTTGGATCGGGGTTTTTTGAGAACGACTTCGGAGCGAATTGCCGGTGCATTGTCAATCAGGTCTGCTGCAGATGCGTCTCTGGCTTCAGCCGCCGCCGTTTGCGATTGTGTGCTTCTGAGCGCCGTGATGGACGACAACCGCGCTCTCAACTGTGCCATGTTCCAAGGAGCTGGATTGGATGCAGGAGGCCTCTCCACTGAAGGCGGCAGTGCTGGGATGCCTGTCTGAGTGGTCGAGAGCTTCTTGAGGAGACGCCGAATCTTCCATCTCCTGAACGCCGCGACCGGGTCAATATCCTTAAGCAATGCTCTGATACGAATCAAGAGGAAGCTTAGCCTTTCCATCAGGTCTGCATCTTGAGGAAGCCTCTTCTCGCTCGGAAGGTATTTCTCTGGCCGCAAAAGTTGATCAGTAAAGAAGTCGTCATTCGCCTCGACCACACCTTCTTTGAATCCGCGATGTAGCTTCCACTCTATCTCTCCCAACCTTTCCCTTTGGTCAAGCTGAGCCACAAGATGCGACTGCACTCGTTCCATTAACTCATCCTGCAGCTTCTTCGCACTCACCAAGGCCGATCCCGCCTGTGTTCCGGACTCAATCGCGTGTTTAGCGATGGCAATACGTGCCTTCTGAGCATCGACGATAAGGGATCTGGCCGCATCTTGAGCGAGAGCATCGTCTTTCAGCTCCGAGAGCTCGATATGCGCCGCCTTGAGGATCTCTTCGAGCGGATGACTGGTTTGTACACTGACTTGTGTTGGCAAATCGATGGCCAGTACACCCCACCAGAACAGCGTCGTGAGAAGGAGCTTGAGAAGGGTGGCGAGCACTCGCATGGCGACAAGCTCATGCGGTTGCTGTGTCCAGTGAAAATGTGATTGTTATCGTGATTCCGCGGACACCGATAAGGGCATCGCCTTCCTTTGTGACCGATCTTGGACCGAGACACGGTAAGGTGACGATGGAGTTCCTTGTTCGACGAGCAGACGAAACAAGCTTCAGACAGGTAGCTCTCGTGAGTTGAGCTTATGAGCTTGTACGGATGCGTTTCCCAAGACAATGGTGAGGCGAAGGTAACTCAAAAAGCCTTGTTCGCGGGTCGAAGTTTTGATCCGCCCCTGTCGATGATCTGGCATGCGTGTCTACCAGTGCGAGTATGCAGTCAGGTGGGTGACATATTGTGAGAACGGAAACACATGATCGAATAGGCATAAGAACCTCATTTCGGCTGATGTGGGTCGCATAGTCTCGCCTCATAACGAAACATCTGCACCGTATTGCTATCAAGCTTTGTACAAGCCATTCACTGCTAAGGGAAAGCTCCGAGGTCGGGCAGCCCGTGATTACCTGAACCGAAGACCGACCGGTGCAGTTGTCCCACCCTCTAGAGGTTCGCCTGTCGTTACGAGAGGGTTAGAAGATAAGCTTGGAGGGAAATCTTGTTTGCTAAACGCCGTGTGCTCGCATGCTTCACGAAAGGGAGGGCGAGCAGATCTGGTCATGCCGAGAGATGAAGCCAGAAGAACGATGTGCTTCCGATCTCGGACCTTTCGCTTCGACGGAGAGGAAAAGCTCCGAGTGGCGAATGCGGAAGAACAGGGCGAGTACCAAGCGGCGCAAGCAGCAACGACGATAATCCTTGTAAGAGAATCGTCGCTGATATCGTTGCCTATTTAGGCGATATCTCAGGGACGATGAAAGGGGAAACAACGGACTTTCTTACAGCGTCGTATCGAAGACTTGCCTAAGCTGGCCCTGAAGACCATTTCTCGAGCCCTCTGAGCTGGCGACCTAATTCTTTCGCAGCCTTGACCACACCATGAACAGAAAGTTGCTCGACAGAGCGGTCGCGCTCGCGGTGATCGTACTGTTCTCATTCAGCATCTGCATCCTCAGCTTACCCGTCCGAACCGGCTCTTCTCCACCTCGACCAGCTCGACTGACCGTCTCTTCACCTCTCTCTGTGGACCAGCTGTCGACGGAAGAGCTGTTCAAAGCACTCCTCGTCCACGACTCCCTCCTCCACACCTCCCAAGCCACCACACCTCCCACCACCCCCCACGTCACCGGTCTACTCAGTCCTGGCTCCTCCACCCCCCGGCCCGGATGGTCGTACTACAAGCTGCCCGCATTCCTCGACTACCCCATCCTCTCCCCACGCTCCCACCTCGTCACGTTCGACTCGTCGAAACCCGCGGTACTCCTACCGCTGGATCCGCACGAAACCTTTTCCTGGATCAAGTCCTTCACCTTCAACAGATTCTACTCTCGACTCGACTCGAACCACGCTCTGACGGTCAAGCAGACGGGATCGGAACCAAGCTGGTTGGATCGAGTGCAGAGTTCGACCAAAAGAGCGACGCTGCAGCAGGTGGCCAAGGAAGGGTTGAGGGCGAAGATCAAGGCGGCGGAGTGGGCAGAGTCGATCAAGAGGGAAGGGGGAAGAGGGGATGGATGGTGGGATGGGGAGATGGTGGGGAGGTCGTTGGAGAGGACGTGGTCGATGTGGTTGCGAGGTTTGAGCGAGGCTTCTGGGTACGATTACATTCCGGTGGAGCAGATCACGAGCAAGATTCAGCGTTAGACGAGTCGCCTCAAGTAGACGTTTCTCTGCCTATCAACCTTGCAACCCAAGTCATTTCTCGCTATGTGAGCTGCTGTTTATCTGTGCGCAGAATTGCAAACCACACATTTTCTTATGCTGACAATGTCGTGCGCTCACCAACCCCAACCAGGTCTCTGGAACCCGTTGACGATCTTACCCTCCGTCCTCACAACGCCACCGGTGCCGATAGCCCTGACCCTCTTCCTCGCCAGCTCCACCCTCTCGGTCTCCTTCTCCGCATACGTCTTTCCGTACCTCAGTACGACGCTCAACCTAGCCTGCGGATGATGTTTCCTCCCCATCCTCGCCCTACCCTTGATATCCGTCCTGGTCAGATACAACCCTTTCCCGACCCACGCTTCGCTGACCACCAACCTCGGCACCTCCATCCCTTTTGCCGCCGCATGATCCCTCGCCAACGCCAACGTGCTCAACACCCTCTTAGCCGCGCGTTTGGGCGAAAACTGCATCTGCAGAATGGCGTAATCGATGGGTTGTCCGCTGATCTGGTTCGCCAACAGCTGCAGTTTCCGCGGCGAGATTTTGAACGCTGCTGTCGAGTACTTGTGTTCCAAGGCAGCGCCGGTGGAGGGATCTTTGGCGTTGAAGCGTTTTCGCAGTTGACGAGCCTCGGTTTTGGCCGAGAGACGCTGTTGCCTTCGTTCGACCTGCTGGGATAGCGGTAGTGATTCTACGTCGTCGAAGAGAGGCATGCCGTCGGGGGAGACGGAGGCCATGGCGGAATCGCGTCGACGTTCGTATTCGAGTTTGGTCTGATCTTCGGGTAGGATGCCTCCTCGCTCTCTGGTTTTGGTGTAGTTGGAGCCGAGAGCCACTTTGGCGAGTCGACCAGAGATGTCGGACAGGAAGGAGGTGCGTGGGGCGGAGGAGGAGATGCTGTTGTAGCAGAGGAATATTGGGGGAAAGTCAGTGGCTGCAAGGATGTGGATGCGATACGAGACATGTGAGGTGGAATAACTTACGATCGCTGCGAAAGAGCAGGAGAAGCAAGAGTCGAGGTAGAAGGCCTGGCGGTTCGAGTCGATGCTGACGTGCGCAAGAGGTGTCTCGCCGCACGACCGGCGGTATTTGATGCGGACATGGTGTGCAATGCGTCGATGATGGTGGTGGCAGGATACTCTGATGATGACGACGAAGGTCGAAAGGCGAGAAAAAGCCATTCGGAAGAATCCGACACTTCTTCTCACAATCACAAAATTGGCAGCGTCACGTGCATGCCGAATCGGCGATCTCTTCTCTTGTGTGTCCTGACGAGGTGTAACATTTTCAAGTCCTCGGTGCGACAATGGCTGCAGGGTCCAACTTGCATTACCTCGCACAGCCCCGCTCCTTGTCGCTGCCAAGCATCAATCCACCGCCTTCCACATTTCCATCTTGCCATCTTGCCAGCTACGTTCATCCCATTCATCTGATTACGGCACTTGCTTGCTCAACAAGCACCACAACCATGGGCTCGTGTCTCTCCACATCCAAGTTCTCCGGCGAAGGACGAACGCTCGCCGAACCACCTTCTTCCACCATCGTCAATCAGGGCGGCGGAGGCGGCCAGCGTCTCGGATCCGCTACCTCTTCCTCCGCTGCTGCTGCACCACCATCACACAACTCCATCCCAGCATCATCAAGTGGTGGTGCAGCAGCGAGCACATCAGCAGCAGATCGAGAAGCTAGAGCGTTAGCTGCAGAGAGAAGGATCAACGCACAGGCCAACAAAGGCGCCCCATCGCAAGGCAAGTTGAGTCAACAGCTCAACAGTCAAAAGGCCTCAAATCCGTTGTCCTCAAAGGATGATGAGCCGCAGAGAGTCGTCGTAAGTTTCTCTCCCCCATGAAACGCCATCAAAGATCGCAGTGAAGTCCTGAACTGACATTCTTTCGTAATGCAAATCTCTCAACAGTGGGACTGATCCCTTCCGAGGCAACCAACCAACATACCCCCCCTCACGAACCACGATACCGATCTTCATCCCAACACCCAAAGATGATTGCAAAGAAGTCAAGCTGTATATTCAGATGCCGCGTCATAGAGGATTGGAAATGCTATAGGGGACAAAATGATGCAAATGTGTGCGGAGATCGGGTTGTTATGCAAGAGAAGATGGTCAAAGAAGAGATTCTATATGCTGGATGCGACCGGAAAATCGCCGACGTTATTCAAGTGAGGTCGTTGCCAAGAGCGTAAAGCAATGCAGGGGAATGTGTAACAGGAGGGAGAAAGAAGAAAGAGCAAAGGTCCGTGACCATGTATATGCTGTTGGAAGCTCGTTACGTCGTCATCAGAAGCTGAACAATCCACCACCGTTCCTCATCTTTCTACCACCCAGCAGGTAGGACAGCACCGTGGCTGCAAACAGTCCCACCGTCAAGCCCAACGCCACCTCCACCAAGCTCTGCGCCACCGTGAAGCCTGACGCAAACGCCGACGACGAATCCGACTGGTTCGCAAAATTCAACAATCCGCCTCCATTGCTCAACCCAGAAGGCAGCTGGTACAGGATGCCCGGAACCGAGACCACAAAGCTTCGACCGTCGAACATCCTTCCGTACAGGTTGGCCATCAAACCCACGGCCAGGGATCCCAACGCAGCCGTGACATCCTGTCGCCTCGACAGCGCCGTAGCTTTGGCCGCAAAGTGGTTGCACGCCCAGCCGCCGCAGGCGATGAGCACCATCACGGGGAACTCCTTGCGCGTTACCTTGGCTTGGTTGCGCAGAGACAGGCTCATCGAGTAGGCCGGAGCGGTGAGGACTGCAGTCACCTCCGGGACGTCTCTCTGCCACCATCTGTTCGAATCATGCGCCAAGTCGCAGTTTTTGTATCCCACCAAGTCCTGGTTGCCCGAAAAGAGCTGCCAGAACGAAACGCCGATCGAAATGCCGAAGCCCAAGAACAGCGAGTAGATGATGGCGTACACCAGCCGCACCGATCCTGCGATCAGGTTCTTGGACTGCAGCTCCAACGAACCGCTGAGCACAATAAATCCAGGCAGGATGAGCACGATCGACCCCGACGTCACGGCGGCGTAGCAAAAGTAGCCCGTGCTCTGCACCGCAGCCGCGACAAACGAGTTGAGCGTGGCAAACACAATCTCGAACACGTTGCTGTACAGCTCGGTGGTGATGATCGACTGGCAGTACACCAGGAACGCTCCCAGCGGGAATGCCATGACCGCATCGATAAAGCTGCCGTTGAAGCCCTGTGGACCGAGACAGATGAAAAATGAGGCGAACCCACCGATCAACACCATGGGCCAGCGTCCGATCAACGGCTTGCGCCTCATCAGCTCGTCCAACTGCGACGACGCCTCCTCGACGCCGATCTTGTCGTGGATGACGTTCCAGTAGATGGTGTGCATATCCGTCAGCTTGGTCAAGTCGAGCCCCGAAGTCTGCTTGATAAACTTGGTCTCGGAGGTGTGCGTAGTGTCGTCGCCGAACGCCAACAGCATCAAGTTGGGCAAGTAGATGCATCGGCAATTGATGTCCAACACCCGACCTGTCTGTTGGATTTGCGTCTCGATACGATGTGTAGGTGCGCCAAACATCATTAGGGCACGCGCGAGCTTCATGATGAACTGCTGTCGCTGCAAGATGGCGGCTACGTGCATGGTGATGAAGATCTCTTCCTTGCGTTTCTTATCCTTGGCACGCTTCTTGAGCTTGCGCTGCCACTCCTGCTTGTGGTAGTCGGAATGCAACTTTTCCGCTTCAGGGCCAAAGTAGTCGGGACCGAGGCCCGAGTTGATGTCCGGTGTATTGAGGTTGGAGTGTGTGAATGCGCGCGTCACCGCGCCGGGCAGCGTGAGATGCGGGTGACGCTTGCGAGGGCCGCTGCCGTCGACGGAGCTGCCGCCTGTCATGGTGCGCGAGGGGAAGTGCATGATGGAGCTCGGACGCTTCTTGTGCGGAGTGGCGTAGCCAGAGGCGGGAGGCGAGTTGGCCTGCGTCGAGCTGTCGCGACGCTCGCCGTCTGGACTGGTGGGCAACGAGTGCGATCGTGAAGCCAGCGGCGATCCAAAGTTGCTCGGTCGGTAAGGCGCAGGCGCGGCGTCGGCAACGATCTGCGCGGTACGCTTGAGCGTCTTGGCCGTCATCTCGGGCAAGAGGTAGCGATCGAGCGAGAAGCCGGGACGCTTGGGGTTGGGACCGAGCTGGGCGTGCTGCGGTGACACGGCGCCGATCAGATTGCCCGTAGTAGCGACGAGCGCACCAAAGACACCGGCGTCGCTCCTCGCTGCTTTGGGTCGTTCGTCGAGCGCGCTTTCGATACCAGTCTCGTTGGCGACGCCTCGAACGACTTTGGTGGAGGTGTTGAACGCAACGTTGCCGACTTTGGCGAAGGTCTGGGTCAACTTGGGACTGGGCAAGCTGATGGATTGGAACGACATGCCGCGGCGCTTTTCGTACCTGTCCAGCTTACTCTGGAACCCGGGCGACTCCATCTTGGCCTGAACGTGTTCGGGAGTCTCGCTGATCAAGGGCCGGCCGGATGTATCCAGGTTGTACTCGCTGGTGCTGGCGATCGAGCTGGTGGCTGCGCTCTTTGCTTCGCGCTGCTGCTGTTCGTAGAGGCGGAGCAGATTGCCGAGCACACCGCCAGACATTACAGGACGAGCGTCGAGGTTCATGGTGGTTTCCATTGCATCTGGAGTGGATGCACCAGTGTCGGGAAGGTGGGAGCGACCGATGCGATCGAGCGCTTCCTGTCGCTGCTGATTGAGCTTGTGCTGACGGACGAGCCGAACGGCTTCGCGTTCGAACTTGCTGGGTCTGCGTCGTGGACCGTCGCTCGTGTGTAGCCCGCTGGAAGTCTCGACGGGTACCGACTTCCAGTTGGTAGGTCCGCCTTGTTCGTGCGATGTTCCTTGTTTGCTCTCGGCCGTCTGTTCGATCTCTCCCTTTTCTTCTTTGTCTTCCTCGTCGGCAGGAGGCTTGCCAAAGATACCACGAAGCTTGGCCCAGCCTTTTGGTTGTTGCTCTGCCTCTGGTTCGTCTTTGCGCTTCTTGAGCCGAGTTGGCATTCCATCAGTTTCACCTGGTACAAAGTCAATGTGTTCTAGGTCCGAGTCATTGGCAGGATCGTAGCTGCTCTCGCTGGTGGCAGAGCCAGGAGTGGTGACACCGCTCAGGTCGCCAAAGCCGCCGGGAGTCTCTGGACCCGCGCCGGCCAGGACGCGCTGTCGTCGCCTCCTCTCCTCACGATCACGTTCACGATCGGCAAAGACTTGGGCGAGACGGTCCCTCCCCGCACGATCCTCGTAACCTTCAGCCTCTTGCAAGCTGAGGTGACTGGCGCCATCTTCGCTGCGGGCCTCGTGGCGTTGAAGTTCGCGCTGAAGCTCGAGGAAAGCGCGATTGTCGAGACCCTGCTCATCAAGACCCTTGGCGCCTGTCAAAGAAAGCGACGGAATTTGAGCAGCTGGACCCGCTGGAGCTTTGGTAGCGGCCGCTGCGGCGGCCGAGGTCTCTGCACGAGGGGGAGCGAAGAGAGAGCCATCTTCGTTCTGTGGCGTGAGACGTTCTGCGATGTTGAGCGGCCCCGGGTGGTGATTTCGGCGGACGGATCCAAGGCTCAGCGCGTTTCCCCTTTCGGATGGAGCGGGAGCGGCGCCGCCTCGCACGGTGACTGTGGGACCGGCCAAGGCACCTCCAGAGCGGATCTGAAGCTGACCGCCTCGACGAATGCTGGCGGCGTTGGAGGTGCCGTCCCAATGTACGCGACCAGCACGACGCGAGGCAGTCGTCGTGGGGGCAGGTGCACCGGCAGTGTTGCTAGGAATGGCGGTGGAGGTCGAGGCGTTGGATGGAGCAGGCTCTTCAGCGGCATCGGTCGAGCTGTTGAGCGTGTCGTCGCCGTCGGTGTCGTGAACGAGGATTTGTGGCTCTTGTGGATGTGATGATGTGGCGGTGTGATGTTCGTTTTCGTTGGAGCCGGTGGGCAGCGTAGAGGAGCCGGCTGTGGAAGAAGACGACATGGTTAGGTCTTGGTCGTTGCCCTGAGCGTGACCAGTATGTGTGTCTGACATGATTGCGATGATGTTGCCAGGGTCGAATCAGCTTGTTGCATAGGATGTAGCCATGCGATCGAGCCGACAGCGCGTGGTGTCACTGCGGGAGAGGCAGAGCAGCCGATATTGGCGGACGGAGCTGAGCCCGAGACTGACTGATCGAAGTGGTCGATGGTCGGAACAGCCGGTGTCGTTGACAAAATGGTCGGATGTTCCGAATGCGGCAGGAAGCGGTGTCTTGTGGTGTATCAGAGACCGAACAGGCGTGAGGCAGGAGTGTGTGTGGGGGCGGTGATGGGTGTCGATCGTGTTGCGAGGCGCCGCAGTGGATCTATCAGCAAAGGATGGAATGATGTGGGTGTGATGGTCAGGAAGATGCGGATGGCAGTAGAGGTACAAAACTCAATCCACCACCACTTTCACCAAATTCTCCGAGAGAGTGAGGATGGTTGTGCGCAAGCGAGGGCGAGTGAACAGGGAGCCACCTCTTGTCGCGACTTGCTGTGCCGTCCATCGGGTTGGTTCGAAATCTGCAACCTCTTGTGTCATTCACAATCACACACACACACGGACTTGAGCCGAAGTAAGGCGATCCCCCTTTTACGTCAAAAAGAAGAACGAGGACGCGCAGCTGCACCCCGCCAGTCTGTTATCACTGGTAACTTGGATTGAGTTTGAGCGAAAATCATAGTTCGACAGCGTTCATTTCTTGCCGAACCGCTCTCTTCTTTCTTCGGCTCAGCTGGGTAGCACCGATTCACGGTGGAGGCTCCGACGGGTGTGGTTCGGCGACGCCAAGATCCGGCAAGAAGCTCTAGGAGCAATCTGCTGGCAGTGGCCGCCCACAACATGTGCAAAGTGACCGCATCCTCGACACAGCACCGCTTTTGTGACAGCTCGGCATCCGCATGATGCTCCGTCATGTGCCTGAGGACGAATTTCACAATTTTTTGGCCCTTCACGCGGCTGCGAGCTGCACGAATGACAACGGCGACTTGAAAAGCGGCATGCACCTCTCAACCACACTGTGAAAAAGCCGCGCTGCACACTGTTCAATCCCACTTCTTCGCTGATGATCCGGCATGGCTTGCGATAAAGCTAGCCACCTCGATGTGGATAGACTGGCAAAGGCAGGGGGGAAGGGTGCTGCACCAGGCGTGAAAATGGCTTTGCGGCCAAGCATATGGACACGAAGCGGCGTGGTGACTTCATCGTGGCACGCGGAAGCAAAGTACCGGGCATCAAGGGATCGCCCACAGTGTGCCTGTGTGACACGCTTCTGCAGATCTCCCTGGAAAGCAAATAAAGCTCGGCGAATAAATTTCGAGGCGCATTCCCATCCGGACATCCTCCACCTCTCGTGTCATCGAGCCGATCCAACATATTTTCACGTCGATTCCCGATCTCACGTCCTGATAGCTCATGGTGGCATCTCGAAGCTCTAACGAGGGCGCTGACAGTGGAAGGTCACAATCGCAATCTGATGGACATTCACAGTAAAAATTCGAGTGTACATCCCATTGGTGATATCACCTCAAATCGACAGCTTGCGAAACCAACGCTGGCATGGAGAAAGAAAACCCTTAAGTACACGAAACACTACCAACTGCCGGACATTTATAATGCTCTGCTACTAACATTGACTAGGACTACGACACCAACGGATCAACCGGACCACTGGATGGAGGAGATATCGATGCCCTCTTGCACCATCTCCCAGAGCGGGCTCATGTCGCGCAGCTTGTTGACGACCTTGATGATCTTGTCAGCAACATAGTCGACCTCCTCTTCGGTTGTAAATCGGCCGATGCCGAATCGCAGCGACGAGTGCGCATTCTCGTCGTCCAGACCAAGCGCACGCAGCACGTACGAGGGCTCGAGCGACGCCGAAGTGCACGCGGAACCGGACGAGAGGCAGATGTCCTTGAGCGCCATGAGCAGCGATTCACCTTCGACGTACTGGAAGGTGAGGTTCAAGCAGCCCGGGTATCCGTTCTGGTCGCCGTTGAAAAGCACGTGGGTGATGTTGGCCTCGAGCGTGTTGCGCAGACGCTCCGAGAGCTTGGCGATGTGTGCATGGTCGTAGGCGATCTCTTGCTTGGCGAGGCGAGCGGCCTCGCCGAATCCGGCAATGAGCTGTGGGGCGAGCGTGCCCGAACGAAGACCACGTTCCTGGCCACCACCGTTGATGATTGGCTCGAGACGCACGCGCGGACGACGCCGGATGTAGCATGCACCGATACCCATGGGACCGTACAGCTTGTGGCTAGACAAGCTCATGAGGTCGATGCCGAGCTCGTTCACGTCGAGCGGAATCTTACCGGCAGCCTGTGCAGCGTCGGTGTGGAAGAAGGGCTTGGAAGCACCACGACCGCCTTGCTTGGAGAGCTCGGCGCCCTTGGTCTTGAGAAGGTGACCGATCTCCTTGATGGGCTGGATGACGCCGATCTCGTTGTTGACCGTCATGATGGAGACGAGCGCGGTGGTGGGTCGAAGTGCGTCCTCAAGCTGCTTGAGATCGATGAGACCGTTGGACTGGACGGGCAGGTAGGTGACCTCGAAGCCTTCCTCCTGCAGTCGACGGCACGAGTCGAGCACACACTTGTGCTCCGTCTGTGTGGTGATGATGTGGTTTTTCTTGGACTTGTAAAAGTGAGCGACTCCCTTGATGGCCATGTTGTTGGACTCGGTGGCGCCGGAGGTGAAGATGATTTCCTTGGGGTCTGCGCCGATGAGGCTGGCAATGTGTTCACGGCCCTCCTCGACACCCTTCTCGGACTCCCAACCGTAGGCGTGTGTTCTGGAATGTGGGTTTCCGTATTGGTTGGTCATGTAAGGCATCATCTTGTCGACAACACGGGGGTCGACGGGAGTGGTAGACTGTGCATCGAGGTAGATGGGACGGTTGGCGGTGGCGTGCTTGGGAGCAGACGAGATGATATCGTTGAGCAGGTCCTTGCCTGAGCCCTGCTTGCTTCCCACGCCGGCGCGGATGCCAGGTTGGGCTACCTCGATGGGTGTAGCCATGGCGGCGGGAGATGAGGGTGAAGCATAGCCTCGATACTGGACTCGCGGCGAAGACGAGCCAGATGCGGATGTGGATGAAGAGGCTACCGCCTTGATGTTGGTCGAGATGGTACGAGCCTGGACGGCATCCTGTCGTGTGAGGGCACGAAGCGCCAGCCTGGAAGGCGTCGAGGATCGAAGCGAGCTAGCCATGTTGAACAAGCGTGTGAAGGTCGTGGCAGAAACAGGGAGGTTGCGACCACGGGTGAGAATGGGCAATGGTGGTGGGGTTGAGGAGGATGCCAATCAAGTGCATCTGTGTACACATCAGTGCGCAGTGGCAGCAGCAGCGACCCTTTCTTCCCTCTCTCGGACAATGAATCAGAGCTGCGCTTTTTTTTCGCCACGCCGAAGCGGCTTTTGGCTATTGCCTTGCTTGATCCCGCTCAGCCACCGACTGACTGAGGCTCGTGTGCCAGAGACAATAGGCGCGCGCCAGCCGCTTTGCTGAGCAATTTCCCTCTGTAAAGGCGAAATCGCCCGAGAGACCGACAACCGCCGCGGAAAGAGACGCTTTATTGATGATCCTCGTTGTTACACCATGGTAGATGACATGATAGGATGGAAAAAAGTCGTACGAGTTTAGGGTTGGAAATTCGCAGAGAGCGGTTGGACCGCCGTGTCGCAGCGACGGAGCGGATCCGAAAAGGGTTGCGGAATGGCGCCTGGAAATCGGCAGTGTCGCATCGCTTTGATACTGAAATGTGTCAATCAACGCTCTTCGTATCTTGTGATCACCACCAAGACCCCTTCATCATCGCACGTCCCCGGTCGCATCGGCTTGCAACAACAATGATCGCTACACAACAGGCCGCCGTGGTCGTCGCACGCCGCGCACTCCACACCAGCACCGCTGCTCGATCATCTGCTGGCTTCTTTGTTCGTCCCGTCAACGCTCCCACCTCGTCCAACTCGTCCTCCGCACCGCAGCCCAGGCCGGTGCGTCCAGTAGCACAGGTGCACACTCCCGAACACGTCCCTGCCGAACAGGCGCCCAACTTCCCCACAACATGGTCCGAGAGCCAGAACCCAAGGCAAAACGCCATGAAGGGCCCACGCTTCGAACAGCTCGACATGCGATTCCAGCCCCAACCGCTCGCAGCGATCGAAATGATTCAGAGGGAACCTATCCGCCTGTCTAGCAAGCGCATTGCTGCATGCGATGGCGGTGGAGGTCCTCTCGGTCACCCCAAAGTGTTTATCAACCTCGACAAGCCTGGTCCCAAGGCATGCCCGTACTGGTAAGTGCCTCTTGTTTTTTCGCCTTTCGATTGATTTCGCTTGGCTTCCAGCTGACATCGAGCTACGCCTCCACCATTGCGCCTCCTCACGAACAGTGGCATCCGATTCGAGCTCGACCATGCCGCCCACCACTAGATGACTCAGGTAGAGAAAGCAATTTCAGTCGGTTCCTCGTAGTGATTGCTGTTCGAATTGGACATGCTCGTGGCAGAAGGGTGTGGACCAAAGCAAGTCAAGTCGGTCGCAGTGCAACATGGCCGACGACGAGGCCAGCGTCACTCGCCGGTTTTCGCTGCTGTGCAACAAGTGCTCGCGAGCGGCATCGCGAACCTGTCTGAGGCAGATCGGAAACGGGTCGGGACGGTAAGGTGATACTGAGGGATGGCATGCCGTATATTGAGAGATGTCGTCTCTGAGCCGCACCGCCATCCGGTCTTGGAATGACAACAAGATTGATGCACAGGCTGCGTTTCTGACTCTCCAGGCGCTCGCATTGTCTTTGCCGTTCGACACAAAAGCTTGTTGAAGATCTTGATCGAACAGACCATGTCTTTCAACCTTGAATACGTCGCCCATCCACACTCGCTGCTCTGACTCAGTCCGATCAGAGCCTGCTCTGGTCGACGATCGGCACTTCCGTGTGTCGTTGTATGACACTCTGATGACATGTCAAGGTCATGCTGAGACCAATCATGCATGGTTGCGTCCGTTGTCGCTCCACCCGATTGCGTTTTTGCAGGAATGTCAGATCGGCAGATGCTGTAGTTCGTCTTGACCGACTTTGGCCATGGCATGCCAAGCTCTGCCTTGGCCTCACAGCTTGTCACCGAAAAACTCATCGTGGCGCATACAAGCTCAGCTTGACCGATCGAATCGAGTCGAGATGCTTCGCTCGGAACGGACCACTAGTACTGAACGATATCCAGGGAAACTTTCTTTCGCATTCAAAAGAGCCGACGATCCTCATCTTGGAAATCAGACCAACGCTTTGCGAGTTTTTGGAACAAGTTGGGACCGCTTCTGAAGCCCGTTGCAACGCCATCTGTCCATCACTCGGACTCGATCGATCGGCAGTCGTTTCACAGCCATGGCGATCCTCTGATCAAACCATGTCGTGTTACCTTGGCGTGATCACCAGCGGAGTCGAGTGTTCTTCCGCGGGAAGGATTTAAAGTTCAAACGGCTGCACCTCTTCCGAGTGGCCACGACGATAGCAAGGCGACTACGGAAGGAAGCTATAGCAGTAGTCTGCAGTGTGATATGATATCTAAGCGAACATGGTGTATGCGAACGACGACAACTGCCAAAAGGACGCTAAAAGTCTTGGCTCTGTTCGCATTGCTGTCTTCCGCGCGCACCAAAATCGAGCGATCCGAAGCGCCAAGACTCGCTTGCCGCTCGAGTCCAACAGTGCAGCCTCGCATCGGTCGCATAAACCTTCCTTTCGCCTCAACGGCTCCATTCGTTGCATCCGACGGTGACTCTTTTGTTCTGACAGCGCTTTGCATAATCTCTGTCACCTTGTCGTCCAACGGCGGCTGTCCACCTTCTTTTTTGGGCCAATGGTGCGACCACCTGCCACATTCAGCCTTCAGCCTCCTCGAGTCCGAGACCCTTGATCTGCTTTACGTACTGGCACTTGTCTCGCCTGTCAAGGTGTCGAGCGACATCCGTTGCGCCGCTGCGTCCCCAGAACCCTATCTTTGCCCCCCTCCCTTCTCCTTTCCCCCGCTCTGATCCTCTGCAGCTTCTTTCTCACAACGTCGTTGTCGGCGTCGGCTGACCCGCGCTCATGGCATTGACGCCTCTGCAGCCTTTTTTGCCACGCTCGTTAGGCGAGATGATGCGGAACCTCGTCTTCCGTGAGGATATCGGTCGACCATGTACTCGCCTCGACCTGGATCCCCGCCTCGTTTGCCTTTGACCCTGATTCACCAAAGTCGTCCGTGCCCGTCAATTGCCCACCTTCGCTTGGCTTCTGGCTCAACTTCCGACCATCCGCCAGCTTCTCTCGGTCGTCTCCGAGGTCGTCCTCTATTGTAAGCCACTATGGCGACGTTGATCTCGTCGGATGTCGGGTTGAACGACTCGGCGAACACGGCGAGATGCATAATGTGCAGATGTACTCTTCCAGCCGAGGTTGCGATCTCTCGTCCTTCCAAGTCTTCGTCCCTATTCAAACCGGTGTCTGTTTGTATGCTCATCCGTGTGCAGACGGAACAGCCCTCTCCGACATCTGCATCTCCATTCAGCCTAGCCATATCGTGCAGTATATGACGCGAAGCAGTGACACAGATAAGCATGAAAAGCGCGCTAGTGATTGTCTTTCGTTGTGCAACCTGGTACCAGAATTCCGAGCGAGAGCAAGAGACAGCGCGCACGAAACGACGGTATTGCCGAGCTCTTCTTCCCTTTGTGGCTGGCGCAAGCGAGTGTCCAAGGCGGAAGGTGGACGCTCGTACGTTGCGGCGCCATGTGATCCGTCCTTGAACCCCCTAATCTGGCTTCTGACTCGCGTACAGGCGGCGCATACCGCCTCGTGTCTCAACTATTCAGAAGCAGAGACAACGTGTGTCGGCAGACATCAACCCTGCTCGACCGGTGAAACATTCCTGCATCCGTGTAGCCGCCACTCCGAGGATATAAGAGCTTCATGATCTCTCCTCCTCAATCGTGATCTTTTCATCCTCACAGCATCAATTATTCTCTCCATCTCCTAAACCCATCCGGAACTAGACATCCTAGGACCCCCCTACCCTACCCCCTATACAACCCACAAGATGCAGTTCAAGTCCTTGGCCCTCTTCATCGGTGCTTCGCTCGCCATTGCCGCACCTGCTGCGCTCGCAGCACCCTCGGCGCGAATCTGCGGTAACGATCAGGTCGCTTCCGCCGCGATCGAGCAGGCACTCGGTCTCAAGCTCGCCTCTGCTCGCAGCGACAACACCAAGAGCGCCGCCGGCACCAGTTCTGCCGCCTTCACCGCCACACGAATCCCCATCTACTTTCACGTCATCACCGACGGCACCAACGGCAAGCTCAGCTCCACCAACATCAACAACCAGATCTCGGTCATGAACTCGGCCTACTCCGGAACCGGCCTTTCGTTCTACCTCGCCGGAAGCGAGACCACGACCAACTCGAACTGGTTCAACAACGTCAACCAGGGCACCACCGCCGAGAGGCAGATGAAGAGCGCACTTCGCAAGGGTGGTGCCAACGCCCTCAACGTCTACACTGTCAACTTTTCCGGTGGCCTGCTTGGATACGCAACCTTCCCATGGAGCTACAACTCGAACCCAAGCAACGACGGCGTCGTCATGCAGTGGTCATCCTACCCCGGTGGTCCCATCACCAACTACAACGGTGGCAAGACGCTCGTCCACGAGGCAGGACACTGGGTCGGCCTCTACCACGTCTTCCAAGGCGGTTGCTCCGGTAGCGGCGACTACGTCGACGACACTCCTCCTCAGTCGACCGCTACGAGCGGCTGCCCCGCCAACCAGGACTCTTGCTCCGGTGGAGGCCCCGACAGCATCCACTCGTACATGGACTACTCGTACGACGACTGCTTGACCGAGTTCACCAGCGGTCAGATCGCCAGGTTGCAGGCGGCTATGGACTCGTACCGTTTGTAAAGCGATTCTCAAAAAGAAACTTAGGCAGCCCTAAGTACGGTCCCGTACTGGAATAGATCTGTCCGGCGAGCTGTTGTTGCTCGGGACAGAACAATCCTTTCCCCGTCTTTGATTTCATCGTGCACACTCGGCACCTTCTCTCTTCTTTTCGATTTCAGTGTTCCGCCGCAATGCAATGGATTTCTGCTCTGCTTACCGTCACAGACCGAGCCTGCCAGACTGTCGCCGAAACGGCTGGTCAAATTGTACAACACTGTGCGTGAATGAAGTTTAGCAGCTCACACTTTGCATTTCAATGAGGGCGAGCCTTTTTATCGATCTCTATCCCTATTTCCCTCCTACTATGATCCTCCTACCTCCAGTATCACCCTCTAAGGCTTCCAGTCGTACTTGGGCGTCCAACCCAACAGTTTCTTGGCCTTTTCGTTCGACAACAACGTCACGTTCGGGTTGTCGTTGAGTGGCGAATACTCGACACCGGGGAAAACCTCTTGCACCAGGTCCTTGGAGCTCTTCTTCATGACCGTGTTGTTGTTGGCGATCAAAAACGCGTGGTGTCCCTTCAACCTGCTCTCGACGGCCAACTTGATCGCCTCTGCACCGTCGCGCGCGTCGATGTAACCCCAGCAGTTCCAGTACCTCTTGCGGGCGTCGTCCTGCCATCCTGCGAAGGTGGCGTACTCCTCCTCGAGCATGACGTTGCTGAATCGCATGCTGATGATCTTGGCCTCGCCACCGGTGGGAGTTCGGTGCGTCTGTTGGGACCACCTCACGTACTGTTCCGCCAGCGTCTCCCCGACCAACTTGCTCAAAGAGTATGCGCTCTCCGGCAACAACGGCGACTCCTCCGTAATCGGCAACTTGGCAGGCTTGATATCCAGTGGGATTCCGATCAACGTTTCACTGCTAGCCATGACGATGTTGGTGATTCCCAGCTTCCTACACGCTTCGAGGACGTTGTAGGTGGAAGCGACGTTGGTGTTGAACTGCTTACTCGAACTGCTCTGACCCGGGCTAGGCATGGCAGCCAGATGAACGACCGCTTGGATGGACTTGTACGCCATATCGATCTCCATCATCGCCTCCAGCACCTGACCCATATCGGTCAGATCCACCTCGACCAAGCGGTAGGCTCCCTGCAACCCGGTCTTGCCATCTTCCGAGGCGGTCTTGGGTCGAACTCGATCGAAGTTGATGACCTCGTAGCCAGAGGAGGAGAGGTGGGCGACGGTGGCGCGACCGAGTTTGCCGGAACCGCCGGTGACGACGACGCGCGGTTTGACGGGTCGGGCGGTCTCGCCGAGCGTGAGGGGGGTATTTGTGCTTGTCATTGTAAATCTGGGTTGTGGTTTGGTGTTGAGGGTTCAGACGAAGTGTTGGTGGTGTTGCTTCTTATACAATTTCTCATTCGACCGCGTCCTACCGACAAAGTCATTCTCCCGCCACTCACTGTCTGTGACGCATGCACGGCCCCGCACATCCTCTCTCCTCTTCCGCCGCCAAACCCCGCTCCCATCACCACCCCCCGGCATTCACGGCAAATCCTTTTTCCATAACATCCCCGCTCCACACAGTTCCAAAGTCGCCGGTCTCTCCACTTCTGCGATTTCACGCGTGTTCACGTCAGACACCGCCAACCCATTGCATTACCGTATGTCTTCAAACACCGAATTTCAATTTCTTCTCTCTGTCTGTTTCGAGCATGAAATTGCGGTCAAGAAATTCTCCTCCCAATCCCTGATCAATCAACGCATTCGTCCCGATCGATCTAACTTCGACACCTACCCTCTGGCCCGCATCGTGTGGACAAGCCTCCAAGCTCACCTTCGCAACACCTCAACATCCCACCCAATCACAACCACCCTTATCCGCTCAAACACATTACGATCACAGGTTTGCAAAAAGTGAACAGCATTAGAGAAGGCGACCCGAGGGAAGGGGAATCGTACAACGAGTGAGGTGAAAGAACGACATATCAGAACAAATTGGTAAGCGAAACGTCTATTGGTCCGTGTCCATGGGTCGGTCCTGGTTCACGGCCACCGCATCACCCGACAGCTCTGGGGCGATCACCGGTTCCGGAGCCGCAGCAGCGGGTGCCTCTGCGGGCGTGGGTGCAGGCTCGACGATGCCTCCAGTCTGAGGCGCGGAGGACTCAGCAGAAACAGGCGCAGGAGGAGGCGGTTGCACACCACCTTCGGCGCTGCCCTCGGCAGCATCATCGCCACCAGCAATCACGCTGCTGCTCAGCGACGATGGCACACGGGGCGGCTTGGAGGGCGTGTTCCACGCCTCGTCCCTGTTCACCTTCAAAGGCGTACCGTTGAGCGACTTGGACGATGCCGAAGGCGTCAGCCCTGCAGCCGCCGCTGCCTCGGCGCTCTTGGTGGAAGCACGCAGCTCCTCGAGGCTCACCAAGCTCACCGGAGGAGGCACCTGGCTGGGCGACGGCTCCTCACCACCTTCCTGCTGCATGCGTTTGCGCACCAGCTTGGCAAAGTGCAGACCGCACGCGTTGCACAGCGTGCGTGCGCCGTCGGGACCACGTCGCCATTCGGGCGTCTCGGTGGTACCGCACGCTTGGCACGAGCCAGGCGCAGGTGCACGGCTGCGCTTCTTGTACTGCGGGCCCTTCTGGTCGCTGTCAAAGCCGGGCGAGGGGAACGACGTGGGCATCGATCCGTCCGGGTACACTCGCAACCCCGAGTTGGGCGTGTAGGGTGTCATCGGCAGACCGATACCGCCGGGCGTCTCGGATTTGCTGCCATCCCAATCCGAAGAGCGTGGACGCTTGCGTGCAGAGTCGAGCTTAGATTCGGCGGGACGCTTGCCCGGCTCGTCGGCATCGAGCTGTCGAAGAGCCACCTCGGGCTGGGCCAGAAGCATGCTGAGGGACGAGGTGAGCTTCAGAGCCTTTTGGATGATGTTGCGAACCTTTTGCGGGGTGGGTACGCTGACCTGGTTGACGTGAGCCACCGAGAAGTTGGCAATGGCGCTCGAGACCGAGTAGATTTCGCGAAGCTCGGACTCGACGTTGCGGGGGAGACCGGCGACGGTGGATTCAGGCTCGGTGGTGACGGCACCGGTACCGTCCTGTTGACTTTCGGAAGCGTCACCGTCCGCAGCAGTAGCAGTCGAAGCCTCGCCGGGCTGTTCCGACGATGGGGCAGCGCTGTTGGCAGCGTTGGTAGCGGCGGTGGCCAGTTCGGTGATGGTCTGCGCAGCGCTCGAAGCGTCAGCAGCAGCAGCCGCGGCGGCAGCGGCGGCTACAGCAGCGGCATCGTGTTCCGGAGTCTCGGCGACGGCAGGAGCAGCCGAAGCTTCGGCCTCGGCAGCAGGCTGCTGGTCTACCACGGCTGATTCGGTGGTGGGCACGTCCTTCCTGGGCAACACAGAGGCGCCGAAGAGCTCGGGATCGGTGACCGAAGAAGCAGCCGTATTGCTCGAATCAAACGAGACGGGAGCAGCTACGGAAGCAGCCGCGGGTGCGGATGCGTCGCTCGACATGGTGTGGATGTGATTGGAGATGAGGGCAGGGAAACGGCCAAGTTTGGATCAAACTGCTTGACCTCGTCGGAAAGCCGAGCGAGTACGGTTCGGATCGATCCGATGCTTGCGAAGCGAGATGGACGGCAAGTAGTGCTGGTGATGAATCAGCTACGAGGATGCCTTTTGAGACGCGGCGAGGTGACGCGACGGTTGCAAAGGATTGGCGCGACGAGAGGATGCGGAGATGCCGATTGAGAATGAGGATGAGATGGAGATGGAAGAAGGAAGGAAAGCCGCACGGTGCTTGCACGCAGGTAGGGCCGAAGCGGATGGAACGGAGACAAGAAGGGAAGGTTCGGAGGGCAACGAGGAGCGCAAGGAAGGATGGCCAAAACCGTCCAGAAGGATGTCAATTGACAGTCGCGATCCGAAGGCGATACTCTCAACGCCAAAATATACCCTGGCGTCACAGGCGGCGGATTTAGAGAGAGGAAAGTCACCCGATCGCGGGGTGACCAAGGCAGCAGAGCGCAGCCCACCGGAATGAACAAAAGAGGGAGAAAACGAGATCCAAATGCAGATTTCGTCGCATCGCAACTCTTGGAGCGACGAGTTGTCCGATTACGATTTCAAGTCTCGCATCTGAAATGGTTGTCCGTAATTTCATATCCGAATCGACCGATCCAGCAGCCCACTTCGATTGAAATCGATAAAAATAATCCTTGCCGCACAGACTCTGTCTCTCTCTCTGCACGGGTTGTAGTGAGCCGATTCAACAATTTTTGAAATAGGAATTCAAAATCGCCTCCTATGGCACGATCGGGTGGCTCGAAGAACAAGAAAAGCCACACAGTCCGGACACTAGCGCCGTGGAAGCGTGGCTGTAACTCTGCTGTTCTTCGCACTCTCATCCTCTTGGACTCGCTCGCGAACACCGCCTCGGTTGCTCCGATGACTTGACAGGTGAATCGGACGGCAAAAGGAAGACAGAAGGAAAGAAGGATCCATGTGTGGCTTGCTGAAGTCTTGTCTCTCGGCACCATTGACGTCGCTCCGGGCTGACGCCAAAGCAGGAGTCTGTAGATTGGTTGCAGCTCCCGAGACGAGAAGGCAGGAGGTGGTCGCCTCTCCTCCTTGCTGTGTAACCCTCTGCCTGGCAAGGTGTGTGGGCGTGTGAAATTGGTCGGGCCAAACCTGAAGGCGGCACTAATTTCTGCGCTTCGGTAAGGGCTGTCTGTCACAACGGCGTGCAAGCTTTTTTTTCGGGCCAGTCTCTCGCAAATCGCAAAGAGGGTCGAGGGACCCTGCAGCTTGTCGAAGCGAAGTCCACAGCGTCGCCCCTAAGAGCTGTCACATTCTGACGCCCTGACGCCCTAGAGCGCCCCCTTCGTGTAGGTACACTGAAGCTGCGTTTTGGCGTCGCTCGTGTCACACAGCTCGCATCGCACGCTAGCGTCGGCCAACACGGCATTGATTCATCAGCAACTTCCGGCTGCACGATCACAGCGACAGTACGAGCTTCGTCGTCATGGAAAGCGGTCCCTCTTCGGATCATCGGCAGCAGCAATGTGTCGGACTTTGATTTAGTGGCGCCACAGTATCAGGAGTGAGCGCTCCATCATGCGTTGTAGAGCTTCGCCATAAGCGCGGGACCCTCACTCTTGTTAGATGTACGGTACCCAGTCAGTGTTCGCTTCAAGTTACTCTGTGTGAGTACAGGACGTAAGAAGACGGCAACAGCGTCTGCAGGCGAGGAGCAGTGCCGGTTCATGGAAGGACGAATGCCAAGCTGTCAACGCCTCGATTAGCAGGCTCCAGCTTGACGCAACACTCGCCGTGACCACGTATTCTTTGGAGGTGAGTGCTTCTTGGGCGCTGCGAAGGCAGCTTACTCCGTTGCTGGCAGCTTGTGTGAGCGTTGCGTCGAGACGCAGAAAAAGTAAGCTCGCGTCGGACCCCTGAAATCCAGTCCAAGGCGCAGTCGGGAGCGTAAATCGACTCGGCTCGCCAGCCGACGATCGCTGTCCCAACGGCCAGGGTAATGGCGGAACCCCATCAGGCTTGTCGAGCTGCTGTGCTGTACATGCTGATGGCGTAGTGTACGAGCCAAGGCAGTGCTCCCCATTGCTGGTTGCGTTCCATCTGCTTTGCGTAGACGGGCCACAGACGCAAAGGCTACGCGCGTCAGAACGTGATTGCTGCTGCTGCGCCGCCATCGTAGATCCCGCCTCGCCTGCATTTCAGCCTTCGTCCCGACTCCTTCTTGACTGCAATCCCGATCGGTGGGCATGGGCATGCATTTCGCAAAGGTACGAGATCCCGCAAAGAGCTCAGTGCACAGTGCACGAGCTTCGAGTAGGACAAAGAAAGTCCAGATCGTTTCCCAAGGTGCACGCACCCACAGACCATGTCACCGTTCCTGCCAGGCTGCCGACGAAAGCACACATGTCCCCACATGACGCTCGAATATATTATGGGAGAAAAGAAAAAGAAAAGAAAAGAAAGAGAGACCAAGAGGCCTGCATGCAACATCGTGGCCTGCTGCCGCTTCCTGAATTGTCACACATTCTCTGCCTAGCTCCGCTAAGCGCGTCGGTGGTGCGTGTGTCTCTGGTTGTTGTGTATGTTTCTCCGGCTGTGACGGTGAGTGACACGCCCCCTTTGTCTGGCTTGCCTTTGCGATGGTCATCGCTACTTGTACCACCTTCTCGCCTGCTCCTCATCATCCACCTCGTTCCGCTCCCCTCTATCCATGTCGATTCTCCCGTGACATCCATCGCGCGGACTGCATACAGCGATCCCGCCGTTTCCCCTGCCCTTTGCACGCGCACGCTTCGACTTTTCGCAGAACCGCCTCTCCTTCTGTTTATGCACATTAACGAACCCTCCGATCCCGGACCTGCATATCAGCCTTTTCGACACCCACGGTCCTACTGACGATCCACTAGGTCATCGTTCAGAACGCGCCTCTGCAATACCGTCGAGCCCATATCCACCACACAGTCCGACTGTAACCGGATCAGATCGCGTAACTTGAGCTTCCCAGAACGACGGCCGCTGTTATCGGATCCGCACGGCCTTTGAGAGCACGACTTCGACGGACTGCTAATCACCATCGCGGTTCGACATCACACACCCCGCCGCGACAGATCCGGTCACCACCGTGTTGCGGTCACAGCAGCTCACGATACCCAGCTGCCGCCCACGCCTCTGCGACTTGGCATCGAGCTATTGGACTGTCCTTGTCTCGCGTTCAACCTGCGAGCAAGCCGCATGCTCCCATGTCCATCTCGCGCTATCTCGACCACGACATCTATAGTTCATCCACGCACCACAAGCGCACCAACTAGACGCGCGTGCTCGAACACCGCACGTCGGTCGTCCTGCGATTCGCAGCCCTCTGACAGCGACCTGGTCCCTTCCAAGTGCTGAGCTGCCAGCTGCTCGCCGCCATGGAAGATCCGCTCAACCAGGCGAGTAAGAAAAAGCCCGCCTTTGCGTTCTGGGACAGACAACGCAAGGACAGCACTGCATCGCTTTCCAACTCGGCAGTCGCTTCCACTTCGGCATCTTCGTCCACCTCCCCCTCCACAGCGCGCCGCCTTGATGCTATTGACCGAGCTTCCTCGTCGTCACCGTCACCACATCGCCAGCAGCAGCAGCAGCAGGCTGGCTCGAGCCCTCACCATGGCCTCAGTGGTGTCCAGCGTCTAATCCAGCAATACTCGCAATCTGGTGCATCCGCTGGTCCGAGCTCTCTGCATTCCTCCTCTCCCACACGTTCGCTTTCCGGACGACGCAGGGACGCGCCATCCCCAACACCTAGCCGAATCGCTCCAATCCCGGACAGCGCAGCTCCTCCACGCATCGATGAGCCGCATCTCAACGTCGGACATGCCGACAGCTCAATTCCGCGCTATCCCTCTCCGGGCCCACAAGCACAGCTGGTATCGCACTCAGCACCATCGGATCAGCCGATGCTCGCATCCGAGCTGGCACGGCAACCGTCGACGAGCGCTAGCAGCGCGTCTCGATCAACCGCGTCTCGATCAACCCATTCGTTCGCGACGCCGACGTCTCGTCTCTCCTTGGACGCCGTCGCACCATCAACCTCTGCAACCGCGTCGACGTCCCTCGTCCAAGAGCCTCCGCATGATGAATCCACCAAGCAGAGCGAAACTGAAAAGACGCGCAGACGTCGACGCTTGCTGCAAGAGCAAGTGCGCAAACGCCACCTCAAGAGGCGCAGCGCTACCGGCATTGACCCGAGCCACTCGCCGAACCCGTCAGACCATGACAGCGATGCTTTTGTAGACCAAGACTCCTCCTCCTCCTCAGAGCTTGGCGCAGAAGATGGTACAGCACCGACAGCTACCACCTCAGCAACACTTTCGGTTCTTCCGGACCTGGCAGATGGCCATCCGACAGATATGAGAGCAGCATCGGGGCTACCGCCGCCTACCGAATTGAACCTCGCTTCCGACTCGACTAGGCCCAAGAGCAGCGAGACTGTTCCGGATGCACAACACGCCCCACACACGCACCTCGTGATACCATCCAAGTCAACGGCTGACAATCTCGACGTGAGCTCGAGCGCGCGAAACGACACGGTTCGTGCTCCATCGCTCGAGGATACACGCCCTTGGCTCGAGTTCAGCCCGCTCATGCCCGATGACGAGCTGCTCGACAGTCCTGGAAAGCCACCTGCACCCACCTTTGCACTTCCCCATCAATCCGCTTCGTCTGATCTCACCCCTTCGGCAAGCCAGAGCAGCATCGCCACCGATCCCAACGCTTCCGGCAGTGCGCGCCCCTCGCCCTCCCGTTCCAACTCTGCCTCCGTCCTCTCCAGCGATTCGCCAAGGTCGCCTACCGGTCTTGGCTTCTCAACGCCCCCGGGATACGCTTCCGCAGCCTCGTACCTCGCCATGAATTCGCCTACTTCCAATTCGCGCGGCCATCGCACCACGAAGCTCCCTCCTCCGCGTCCGTCGCCCCAAGCGCCGCTTCCGCCTCCACCTTCGCTCGCCTCCTCGTCAGCTTCGTCTTCCTCGCGCCATGTGACTGCTACCGCTCCTCCACGATCAGCACGTAGCAGTTCCATTCGCCGCGTTGCGCCGGTGGCATCGGTGCAGGACGAGCTCGATGCAGACATGTTTGGCGCCCAAAGCTCGCGGTCGAGGAGCTACAGCCTCGAACAAGAGGTGGCTGCTGCCGGCGAACAAGACCATCGCCTCGCCCAACAGTCTGCAGCCCACAGTCAGCATGCACTCTCGACGAAACCTCGAGCGGACGAGGCCAAGCCTTCCGCGGCATCCACCTTGGCAGTTCCCATGATCCGACAACGTAGCAACTCTTTGCAACGCGCGGAAAGGAACAGCCTCGAGCTTGCCGCAGCTGAGCCGTCCAGATCTTCGCGAACATCACCACCAAGAAGCACGCCGCCCATCGCCATCGCCAACTCGTCTCGTACCGGTTCGAGCAGGTCCGTAACAGTAGGCAGACCCCGAGGTTTTACCGTGGGCGCAGTGCCAGGACACTCCAACGTCGTGCGCGGAAGCGGTCCGGTTCCGACGCCCGCCAAGTCGCGGCCGAGGTCCCTTCTGTCCAACGAGGTCTTTCCGCTTGATCTCGCCGAGCCGCGATACAGATCCAAAGCTGCCAGAGACGACGACGACGAGAAAGCGCGCAAAACCTACAGCATGGACATTGACCGTCGAGTCTCATCTCTGAGTATCAACAGCGCTGCTGCGGCCAGATCCTCGGGTGGACTTGGCACCGGTCGAGGTGGTTTATCATCGACCTCTATAGAGGAACAAGGCGGTGCAAGCAGCACCAGCGCCGATAGGCTCGTGACTGAGAGCACAGATCGACGTCCCAGCGTGGGAGGTCGGAGCCGAAGCGGCAGCAGTGCAAGTCTCTTGCAGCAGGTCAACTCGCAGCCCAAGTCGCACGCCAGCTTCGTCATCGCTGTAGTTGGACATACGCACTCGGGCAAATCCACAGTCATCAAGAAAGGCCTGCGCCAGTTTGGTCTCTCCAAGCCGCACGTCCTGTCCGAGAAGGTAACCTCGCACTCCACCGTGTGTGTTGTCGATCAAGAGCAAAGGACCATCGAGGTGCTCGAGATCGATGCCTCCGTCTTACTCAACGGCCCCAGCAAGCGCTTCACCTGGCCCAAGTTCCTGCCTCACATCGACGCTGTCATTCTCTGCTACGACGCATCCGAGATCGCTTCGTTCCGCGGCATGTCGGAGCTGCTCGAAAATTTCAGCGTAGCGAACCTGAGCACCGTGATGCTGGCTTGCAAATCCGAGGTGCATCCGAAAGCGGTCGATCCGTACTATGCGAGCGACATGGCCTGCATCTACAACGTCGGGCTCGCCGAGTGCACCGTCCAGAGCGAAGAGGGCAAGAAGCGCATGCGCGACTGCTTCTCCTATTTGGTCAAAGAAGTGGCCAAGGCCCGATCGGGCCGTGCTCGCCGTGGTCCCGCCAGCACAGTGCCTCCCGCCTCGGCAAGCATGGCGCCGCAGAGATCCCTGTCTCCCGGCGCTCCCAACCCCTCATCTACGCTTCAAAGTCGAACTGCTTCCAACACGTCGCAGACCAGTTCGCAAAATAGCCTTCCTCGCGCCTTGGACGAGTCCTCCCTGCTCACCAGCGATGCCATCGTCCCTGGTCAGTCTCTGTCAACGGCCTCACATCACGATCTGCTGCATTCGCGCGGCTTCAGCGATGCTAGCTCGAACCCTAGCGTTGCTGCAGGAGGGCGAGACGATGGATCCACCAGTGCCACCGGCACAGCTCCAGGTATCGATTCTGCGGCCTTGGCGATGAATAAGCTCGACTTGAACGCGGATCCCTCGACAGAGACTCCATTCAATGGCGCCGTAGCAGCTGCCGATCCAGGCACGCTTTCAAACGCTCGCAAGATGAGCGCTGCCACTGTTGCTTCTGCCGTGTCGGACGCACCCAGCTTCCATTCTGACGAAAATGGCGGGGCTAATGACAGCCTTCAACGAGCGCAGCTGGGTCTGCAAAACGCCCGGTCAAGCGGCGGCTACGTCTCGATTGAGCAGCTGTGGGATAAGCTCTTCCACGCCGCCATTTCGAGGACCGACGAACGCTTCGTCTCGATGTTTATGGTCTTCTTCCGTGGCTTTGCCACCCCCATGGACTTGCTCCGGCAGATGGTGGCACGGTACGAGACGCTCTCGGCCGAGGATGTAGCCAGCGGTGTGGTGCACCGCTTCGCTCTGATCAGGCTCGCCAACATGCTTGGCGATTGGGTGCTCGACTATCCAGGCGACCTGAGCGACCCGGACACGCACGCGCTGCTGGTCCACTTCCATCGTCAGCTGCTCCAAAATCCCGACACGGTGCATACTGCCTCGCAGATCCGTGCCGCAGTCGATGCGACCGCCTATGCTGCCGATCCGGATGCGCTCTGGAGCAAAGCGGTCAACAGCTATCAGACACGGCACAGGGGTATCGCAGCGGTCATCGCAGAAGCACATGCAGCGGCTGCAGGCGTCGACGTGGATGTGGGTGGAGCACTGCCGACCAGCCATTCGAGCGGCAGCGCTGGAGGTTTCATGCCTTCTTCGGGCAATACGAGCCACGACTTTGACGGCGAGACAGCTTCCGGCGCCGACGTCCTTGAAGAGCATGAGCGCACCGGGTCAGAGAGCAGTCTGCCGCTGCAAGCGCACGACATGGCTGCTGGTGGACGCTCTCGAAGCGCTTCGGATCTCACGACGTCGTCGTCGGACGGCGTCGATGCGTTCTACAAGGACGCCAAGCAGAGCATGGCTTCTTCGTCACTCGTGGGCAGCGCCATCAGTAGCGTCAGTGGTCATACGCAGGCTTCGAGCAACGGTGCAAGATCAGGGTCATCACCAGGCGGTGGTGCAGCCACCCACACTTCTGCAACGTTGTCGACAGTCCCGACAGCAGGCAGTGGAGGCGGCAACGAGGCGAACGCAAGCGGGCCCGGACGTGCTCTGGATCAGAAGTCGGCGCTGCGCAGCATCTCCAACGTCCTCATGGAAGTCGACGACGAGATCATCGCCACGGAGCTGACACGGCTCGAGTGGGCATTCTTCACCGCCATCCGGCCACGAGATCTGCTCCGACACATTCTCGTTCCCCACGATAGACGCGATGGACCCGTCTCACGCTCCATTTCGCACTTCAACTACATCTCCAACTGGGTCTGCTCGATGATACTGGCGCAGAGCAAGACCAAGCATCGCGCGCGCATGCTCGAAAAGTTCTTCAACATCGCCTCGATCTTGCGCCACGACAACAATTACGGCTCCCTCAATTCCGTGCTGGGCGGATTGAGCAAGACGGCTGTTCATCGATTGAGACAGACGCGCGAGTTGCTGAAAGGCAAAGCCGTGAACAAGGCGTACCAGAGTCTCGTGCGTCTCATGTCGAACGAACGCAGCAGTGCAGCCTATCGGTTGGCGCTGGAGAACTCGGATGGACCCACCATCCCGTACGTCGGCGTGCACCTGCAGGACATTATCAGCATATCCGATGGAAATCCGAGCAAGCGTGCCAGCGATGGAATGATCCATTGGAGGAAGTTCAGTCTTATGGATGAGGCCGTCATGGCGGTGGCAAAATGTCAGCAGTACGACAGGTACATCAAGCCGAATCCACCGGTGGAAAGGTTGATCGTGGACGTACCGGTGATGGATGACGAAGGGATGTACGAGAGGAGTCTTGCTGTGGAGCCGAGGAGTGGTGGAGGCGGTGGTGGTGCGAGTGGCGCTGCAGGCAAGATCAAGGATCTGAAGACTTTCTTGCAGGGTTAGTAGATCAACATGGACAGTCACCAGACAGCTTCGAGATTACATCGCGTGTGCGTGTGGTTGTGTGAACAGGAAAAGCGAAGAGGAATTGACGAGGATATGACATCTGCATCTCGCAGCCTTCTCACATTGACAAAGTGTTGCCTTCAATGTCTCATTCGTAGCGGCGAAGACTCGTTGATGCAGAGCTCACTCCAACTCTGATTTGCCAAGCTAACGTCGTTGTGGACGACGAGGCTTTCAACACTTCATGTGCTCAGTCGTCTCGATCGCTCCACACTGTCGACAAACTGATTCTGTTCGCATGGCATGGTTTCTGCATCGCATTGCACGATCGCACTCCTCGCGTCGCATCTACTTGATCTTGAGATGAACCTTCTCTACAAACCCAGCAAGATCCGACTTCCTCACCTGAATGCTGAAAGTCTGGAAACGATCGTGTCTAACCCTGGCTCCGCTCATCTTCGCCGCATGCTGGAAGGCACTCGTAAAATGGTTGTTCTCCACCATCCCCTCCACTGCACTTCCAGTCGAACCCAATACCAAGAAACTATCTTTCGCCGGATGCAATGCCGCCAGTATAAACGGAAGCGGCGCATACGCTGATCCCGCCGCAGACTTTTTCCTGGCAGCAGCAGCAGCAGCTGTCTGCTGTTCAACGATGATATCGCGCAGACTTGTGGTGAGCCACTCTGCCAGTCGAGAGAGAACCTCGACGTGGGTGAAGAGCTCCAGATCCGCCCCGTCTTTGAGAATGGCAAGGCGGAAGTTCTTGAGTGTTCGAATGCTCTGATTGGTGATCAAACCGATCCCTCGTGCGACGATCTTGCGATGCAAGGCCTGCGAGAGCAGCAACGAAGATCGCAGCAGATCCACCGACGTAGACCGCGTAAAGTCGAGCGCACGGTAGGCCTCGTAAAAGTTGGTCGTTGCTACCCGTCTCTCGGCCTGCTCCAGCAGCGCCAGATCCTCCGCACTGGCAGGAGCGTTTGTCGATTGCGTGGAAACCTCGATATCCAACCCACCATTTGCGCCCGCCTGATCCTTGTTGGTAGCATTCGACGTGGCCGCAGCGATGGCGGAAGTGATGGAATCCGTCAGAGCCGTTCCGAGGTTCCAGACGCGCTTGGTGGCAAACAGCTCTGACGTCTGAGCGTGCGGATTAGCTGGGTTGAGGTTCGCCGCAAAACTGTTGCCCAACGGAGCACCCGCCGAAGCCGAGGCGAACACCATCCCTGGCGTCTCCACCTCGATCTTGACCCCATGCGCCGCCACCAACAAAGCGCTCACCCCTTCCACCACATCCGCCGCCCCCAACGGTGCGGTCCGAAACCCTAGACTCCTCTCGAACCCGCGGTAGGTCAACTGCGTCAACCCGTACTCGGGTGCGATGGCCTGCAATTTTCGCACCAGACTGCGCCTCAGATCCAACGGCATGTGCGTGTAGTTTTGGCGCACGGCGGTGAGCGAGAAGCCCATCTTGGCCATCAACCCGCGGAGCTTGGAGAGTCCACGTTCCCTCCATATGCCCAACTTGGCGGCTACGTAGGCGGTGTGGTACATGGCAGTCTCCAAGCTCCAGTGTCGATAGAGCGCGAATCTGAGCTCGTTGGGGATGATGCGGATGGATCGATCGTCCGCATCTTCGGATTTCGTGTTGGAGGAGATGCCGCTCCGCAGCGCTCGATCGTTAGCCCTCGAGGCTGCGCTCGTCTTCCTCACACCGCCTTCGTCGTCTTCCGTTGTGGGCTTGTTGAGCAGGTCGATCGACCAGGCTTCCGTGGGCGCGTGGGAAGAGGTGGGCTCGATGGCGATGACCTCGGATGCGTAGGCTGCCGAGTAGGTCTCGTAGGTCTCCGAGTCGATGCTGTTGGAGAGGTAGAGCGAGGTGAGACCGACGATGGCCAGCCAGAGCGACTCGCGGTCGGCGCGACCGAGCGATTCGCAGAGCAGGTAGAGCATCGACGAGACGGACATGCCGAAGCTCTCGCCGCGACTGTAGTAGCGCGTCAGGACGGTTCGGTATCGATGACGTTCGGCGTTGGTGAGTCGTGTTGCTGGAGAGTTGGAACGATGCCGACGGTCGCGTCGTTTCGGTGAACGGGAAGAACGTTTGCGCTTATCCCCCGTCGAAACAGCATCGTCGGACTCGCTCCCACCGTCGTCGTTGTCGTCGTCCGATGCAGAGTCATCCTCGGAATCCGAATCGACGTCAAACTCGAGCTTCTCAAACGCATCCCTCTCGCCACCCTGCCTGCACAACTTGGCGGCCACCTCCCCATCGTCCCAACACCATACCCTGTCGTTGGCGTGACTCGTCGCGAAGAGGTTCTCCAGGTTCCACGGTCGATGCGAATCGATGACATGGACTGTACAGCTGGCGGGGATGTTGAACGTCGTAGGCACGCTCAACACGGCGCCGAGGTTGAGAAAGATGACCGACCTCACGTCGGTACTTGGCGCAGCTTGCCCGACGTCCTCGGAGTCGTCGAGTGGGGGAAATACGCTCGACAGCGTATGAAGTAGAGATCTGTACCCTTCGACGGGAACGATGCGATGCGGGATGTCGTCTTGCAGCAGCAGGGATGTGAGGATGCGTGTGGCGCACACCGAGTCTACGTCGGGAGAGGAGAGGATGAGCACGCTGGATACGCCGGGGCCTGCAGAACGTGCCGATGAGCGGATGCGGGAGTAGGCGGAGGCATAGTCGTGTTTTGAGGACGAGGTGGAGGAGGAGGGAGCTCGGTCGGGATGGATGTGCACGTCGACGAGGGAGGAGTTGGGACAGGCGACGATGACCATGTCGGTGTGCTGGCGTGTGCAGACCGTAGTCAGCAAGTAAGGGATCGATGGTGATGATGATGATGATAGTCGGGGTGATGACAGAGCAGAGGAGATTCACATCGGAGAGCAGCCGAAACAAACACAGACTGATGAGACTGCGCTGCTTGCTGATATTGCTGCGTCTGCAGAAGTGGTGTGTTTCGAGTGAGAGAGCAACACGAAGCCGAATCGAAAAAGCGCGTCGTTCTACTTCTTCGCGTTGAGTGGAATCGCTCATTTGCTGAAAATGTGAGATTCTGAATGTGCACAATTAGGCCATGAAAGCACGACTGTCGTGCGAATCAAGAAGCAAGTCTGAGCTGGAAGAAACAACGTTTGAGTGTCGCGCACAGTCCATCTTGCGACCTTCAACCACACCACCATACACTTGCATCACAATGGCGCCGAGTGTACCGCTCATGAGCAGCAGCACAACGCTGCTCGTGCTGATCGCCACCCTGATCGCGGCATGCTTGCCTTCAGTACACGCGGTAGCAATCCCAAGTTCAAAGGACTGGACCAACACCAACTACATCAAGCAGATCGACCTCACCGGTTCCACATCGCATACGCTTACCACCGTCTTCATCAAGCCCAACTCAAATCCTAGCAACGCTGCTGCAACAACGCTCCCATACTACTTTCTCCTCAGCGCACACGAAGCACATCAATTGTCATGGACTCGATTGACAGTCAAACCTGCGCTCGACTCGCAACTCGCTGCCACCTCCGAGTTCAAAGGTGGTGCACGACCGGTGATCACGCTCGAGAACCTCGGTGAGGTGGATGGAGATGCTGAAAAGACCTACCTTTTCGAGGCAAACATTCCCTCCGACGTTCTGGGCGCCGACGGTGCTTCTCTCACGCTCGAAACCACTCTCAACCACGTCTCGCTTCCATTGCCGAGCACCGTAAAACAGACTGACCCGCAACTCTTCCTCTGGCAAGGAGACGCTGCCATTCGCTCACCCTACACCACTCTCACCGGTCGCATCAAGGTCAAAGCACCCTCGCCCAAGATTCTCTCCTTCACCCCGTCAGACGCCACTAAATCCGGCTCCATCGTCACCTACGGTCCCTTCTCCGACGTTGCTCCCTTCCAGCCCTCATCTCCACTCACCCCGGCCTCGGTCCACTACCAATCCGACACCCCGCACGCGACCATTGTCGACCTTCAACGCACCGCCGAAATCAGCCACTGGGGCGACGCACTCTCCATCACCGACCGCATCCTCCTCCGCAACTCTGGCCCTACCCTCAAAGGCCATTTCTCGCGCATCGAACACCAGATGGCTTCGTTCTACAATCGCGGTTCCGGCACCGCCCTCTCCTCGCTCTCCTTCACCCTACCTGCTGGTGTGCGAGACCCGTGGTTCATCGACCAGATCGGAAACGTCTCCACCTCTCGTTTCCGTTCGTCTCCACCCAATCCGGCGCTTGTCACCTCTTCCGTCGGCGTCCCCGCCTCCAACAGCGTCGCGAGCAAGATGTCGCTGCTCGAACTCCAACCCCGCTTCCCGCTCCTCGGCGGGTGGAACTACACCTTCAGCATCGGCTACACCCTCCCGCTCTCCGCCGGCTGGACCAAAC
This sequence comes from Pseudozyma hubeiensis SY62, assembly GCF_000403515.1. NCBI lineage: Eukaryota > Fungi > Basidiomycota > Ustilaginomycetes > Ustilaginales > Ustilaginaceae > Pseudozyma > Pseudozyma hubeiensis. The sequence continues at coordinate 429,764 of NW_012133804.1, read as the reverse complement.
GCCTCCTCGGTTCGGACGACTACGTCACCGCCGTACCGCTCTTCACCCCGCTCAAGGACGTTGCTACCGACAGCGTTTCCACCACCATCGTCCTGCCGGAAGGCGCTACCCGAATCTCGATTGAATTGCCTTTCGAAATGGACAGCGTCGACAACGGAATTACGAAGACTTACCTGGATACTGTGGGTAGACCCTCGATCAGGGTGGAGAAGAGCCGGTGCTCGCCGGAGCATGCGCAGCTGGTGTATGTCAAGTATACGTTGACTCACAGAGCGAACATGATCAAGGTGGCCGCGGTTGCGGCCGTGGCAGGGTTGTTGTTGGTGGGTACGGCGGTGGTGCAGAGGGTCGAGACCAAGATCCGCTGAGCAGCAACCAAATCCGGATACAAAAGCGCTCAAATTAGCATCATGACCATTCTTCACATCGAGCAATCGAAAGACCTTTTTCTTCTGCTGGGAAACAACAATTCGTCGTTCCGTAAGTGTGTGTGTATGACGATTGCTGCAAAAAAATTGTGAGGTGGATGAGAGAGTGTCTTCAACCGAACAGCCTTCCCATCTGATCCAGAATCGGCTCTCCACCCCCACCGCCACCGTCGACACTGAAGAAATCCAAATCCGCCATCATCCACTCCCACGACGGATCCAACTCCTCCACCACACCCGTCCCTCTCGTCGTCGTTGTCGCGCCGTTCTGCGCAGTGTCGAGAGCAGGTGCGGACGAGTTGATCTGGTTGAACCACGTGGCGGGCGAGAGCGCACCGCCGTTTTGCACAGCTGCGTGGGTGTGGTTCCAATCCGCATTTGGGATGTGATGGTGCGGAGGAGGCACGAACCGCGGTGTGATAAAGAGCGAAGGGTGGGATGGCGAAGCGGCTGTCCAGCTGGAAGCGGGTGCAGCTGGTGCGTGTTGCGGCGCATGTGATGAGGGGGACAGGGTTTGGTGTGGTTGCGGGGAGAAGAGCAGGTTGGAAGAGTAGGCGTGCGACGCTTTGGTGCCTTGCTTGCCCGTGCTGCGGGATGCGCGAGGAGTAGGAGACTGTGGCGTGTAGCTGTGTGGCAGAGGGTGGTTGTGATCCCTTCGAAGGTGTCGGGATGACTCGCCGACAGTGGGTTGGCTTCCGCTCGATCCGATCGAGTGCTCGCCGTGCGCTGGCAGCGACGAAGACGACGTGCCATCTGGAACATGCTCCGCTGCACCACTGGTTCCATTGTTGTTCTCGAACCTGCTCCCATGTGCAGGCATCTCTCTTTCCTGCACACCGCCTGCCTCACCTGCTGCCTCTGCCGTCTCCTCGCCCATCTCCACCTTCACCTCGAACCTCTCCAGCAACCCCTTCAGGAACCCACTATACCTGCTAGCCACACTCCTTCCACCCCTGCCACCCTTAGCGTTCCCGATCTTTTCCAACTCTCCCGCCGTCCTCCTCGCCAGACTCACCACCCTGCTCCCCTCGACAAACCCAAAGTCCACGCCTCCCTTCTGCTGCCGGCTCCTGCCCGCCTTTCTCGCGAGGTCCAGCCCGAACACCACAGCATACACGGTCGAGATGACCGTGCTGTTGGTGACGTGATCCATCCAGCCCTTCTTGCAACGGTCGATGAAGGTGGCCATGTAGTTGGTGCAGCTGATGTAGCAGTGACGGTAGAGCTGCGACAGCTCGGCGCTCACGTCCACCGTGTAGGTGATGGGGAGCGGCAGGGCGTATGTTACGAGTGCGGCGTAGTCGAGCGATAGCGGACCTGTGATCTGCAGCGGGGTGGGCGGGGTGGACGGGTTGATGGGCGAGGAGGAGAGCCAACGTTCTTGCCAACGTTTGAGATCCATGTCGACGGAATTGCGGAAGTAGCTCAGCTGGAGTGAGAGCTGGTCTCCCTCTGCCGAGTCTTCCAGGTCCTCCTCGTTGTCGCGAGTGGTGGTGGTGGCGGCGTTGGCGATCCTCGCCCTGGACCCCAAACTCTTCATCACGTGCGTATGAAACACATCGACCATCCGCATCATGACCCTCCTCAACTCGACCTGCGCCACCAACACCTCGTCCTGCCGCAACGCATAATCCATCCCGTGCCACCTACTGCACGTCGCCACCACCCCCTCATCCGCCAAATGCATCCGCTGACCCGTCTGACTCGCCAACGTCTTTTCCAAATTCCACAGATTGATCCACAGCCTCTCCGTATTCCGCAGCTGCCTCGTATAGTGTTCCCTCTCCTGCTCACCCTGGACACGCGATGTGTTGGTGTACGAGTAACACACCAAATTGCACCCCAACTCGGTCGCGATGCGGATCGCCGTTCCGAGGTACAACCACGTCTGATCCGCCGTCGCACTATCCGCCATCGGTCGATACGACGCCAGCAGGAAAAACGCCTGCGCCATCTCCACGTTCTTGTAATCTCCACTGCAGATCCACGTCAGGATCCCCTCGTAGTGCTTGCGCAACACCACCGCCAACCCCGCCGATTCCCTCTGCACCACAGGGTCTGGAGACGATTCGAACTCGGCAGAGATCGCACAGATCACCGTCAGAAGGAAGGCGGAGTGCTTGCGGATGTACGCAAAGGTCGAGAGAGCCGGGTCGAAGATGTGCATGAACGTTCCGAAGGAAGAGTAGAAGGACGAGATGAGGCGGGTGGCTTGGGAGGTGGTGAGTAGACGACGGTCGATGGGGTCGAATTCGGGTCGGTTGTCGTAGACCGGGTGGAATGCTCCGCGGGAAAAGTAGGTTGTGGACCAGCTGTTGGTGGTGGTGATCGGAGCAGAACGGGATGGGGTGAGCGAGGTGGGAGCGAGAGAGGTGGAGACGGCGGTGGTGTCGGCAGACGTAGTTTGCGACTCGTTCGTGTTTGATTGCGTCGTCGATACGGCGGGGAGCGGAGACCTCGATCTTGTTCTCTTTCTGCTTGCCGTCTGGACCTCGACACCCGACCCTTGTTCCCGATCCATCCCTTGCTCACCACCGCCCCTCCTCCGTTCACTCTCCTCACTTCCCACCTGCGCCAACAGCTTCAACGGATTGCTCAACGTCGGAAACTCATCCGGAACCCTAGCGACACTCGCGTGATCCTCCATATCCACCAACACGTTGAAATCGCTCCTCCCCGCCGCCTTCCCCTTGTTCCCCCCCTTTTCCCCCTCCTCCACCACCTCCTCTTCTTCCGCTCCCACCATCCCTTCCCCCTCTTCCTCTTCTTTTACATCTCGATCCCCTCCCCGTCGGGCGAAAGAGCTCCTACTCAACTGCCACCGTAACGCCTCCACCAAACTCTCCGCATCCTTATCCCTCACCTCCCTGTTCAACTCCTTGATCTCCGCCAACGTCCTATCCAGCACCTCTATCCTCCTTACGATCTGCTGAAACTTGATCTTGCCCGGTTTCCTCCCTCGCTTGTGCTCCTGGTAAAAACATTCCCTCCCGAGCTTCCCACAACGTTGACACGTCGAACCGCTCGAAGAAGGGATGCATTTCACTTTGGCCGAACGACACGGTTGACACGATACTTTTTTCGCCGGTGCCGGCGTCGATGAGCTGGGCGTGGATGAGCACGAGTCCGGTGAGCCAGCTCGAGACATGATGCGTGCAAGGTCGAGGATGATGTGGTGGTAGGAGGAAGGATCGGCGATGTGACGGCGTCCAAAAACGTGAGCCAGCTGGTTTTACCGCGAACCGTATCGGCGAATTTTGCATTTTGATGGAGGCCGAAGTTACGCCGTTGCACCACCACTCCTCACAACTTTCCCGACGCACACCCGACCTCACAACACACCACACACGGACAGCCAGACTGACAAGATATCGCATACAACTGACACGGTGATAGTGAATGCGAGCAAGTTTCGTTGTGGCGACAGAGTGGCAAGGAAAGCGGCGCTCAGCTAGTTCGAGGCGCCCGGAGCGGTCTTTGCCGCGGAAGAACCACGTCCATTCCTGCCACCTCCTCCGCGTCCTCCACCACGTCCTCCCCCTCTGCCCCTCCAACTGCCTCTCGAAGCATCCCCCTTCCCACCCTTGCCATTCTTTCCCGCGCCATCCTCCGACGTCGCCACAGTCGTAGCGTTCGTCGTGCTGCTCGCAGCCACGCTCGGAGCAGCGCTCGAGCTCTGCAGCTGCTGTTGCTGCACATCCGGCGTGTGCGATCGACTCGTCCATCGACTACCCCCGTTGCTACCAGGCGCGCTCGTCAGGTTGATCGACGAGCCGCCTCTGCTACCTCCCGCTCCGTACACGCCTGCGCTCGATGCCACCGCCGACGACCTCGCCGAAGCCGGTTCTTGCAAGCTGAGCCCACCCATACCGAACGACGATGGACTGGCCGGTCGCGTCGATCCCCTGCTGCTCGATCCCCATCCCCTCTCCTGCGCATACCCATCCAGAATGTGCACGATCCCTTGACTCATGTACTCGAACTCTCCGATCTCCTGCGCCGACAACGACAGATCCGTCCTGTCCCCCCACTCCGCATCATCCTCCTCATCATCCCCCACCTCATCCTCATCCTCATCCCCCTCCCTCCTCGCTCCTCCCTTCCTCGCTCCATCCTTCTTCACCTTCCCAATCCCCTCAAACACCCTCAACATGATCACATCCATGATCGACCTCAGCTTCTCCAAATTATCCAGCGAATCCGTATTGCCCGTAATCGGCAGCCAGAAATCGCACTCCACGCCTTCGCCCAACACCCGCACCTCGGTCGCACCGAACAGCATGAACGTCAGCGGATCCAGCCGCGTGCACCCGCGCAGCATCGTCGAGGCGTTGTTGCCGGCGCTGCCCGAGGCGTTGCGGATCTTCTCGCTGAAGGCAAAGATCTCCTTCTCGCCCATGTTGGCCGCATCCCACGGCTTGTGCTTGGTGAACTTGGTGTGGCAGATCGACGACGGGTGCATCAGGCACGACTTGTCCTGCGAGGTTCGGTAGCTCGCTTTGCCGCTTCGGATGGCAAAGTTGGGCGGGGAGGAGACAGCTACGAGCGCAGCGAGGAGCGATGTGACGTCGGCGTTGGTGTTGAACTCGGCGTCCGTCTCCCGCGGTCTGCGGTAGCGCGAATACGTGTTCCCTCCGCTTCCGTTCCCCTGAGCACCCAGCGAAGAGCTCTGGATCACCGAAATGATGTCCGCCTTCTCCATGCTTTGAAACAGATGCTCCTTCACCTGTTGAATCTGCAGCAGCGTCAGCTTGCTCAGGAAATTGTCCTGGCAGAACCGGTTCGCAGCCGCAAAATCTCCGCGCGACTGCATCTCCCACCACCGCATGTACGCGCGCAGGATGCACAGCGCATCCGACCGAAAGTCGGGCGGACACCACCGATCTTTGACCAGCTCCGCCTCCTCCCTCAGATGCATCGGCGCCATGAACGGATCCCTGCTCGTCAAGATCGCCGCCAGCGAAAGCACCGGATCAAGACATCGGAAGAAGGCGCCGTACAGACACATCTTGCCCATCGGCGCATCCACCGGCAGCTGCAGCAGCACCCTCCCCAACGACGTCAGGTTCTTGTACATGTCCAACGCGCCCACCATCTTGAGCTTCTCCATCGCTGCCAACACGCGCTCCGGCGCCGGGGGCTCGATCGCCGAAGCCAGCACGTCTTCCACCTCCATCCCCGGGATATCGAGCGCCTTGATATGCATCACCACGTTGCTCAGATCGGTTCGCTTCATCTCCACTGTCTGGTTCACCTTGAGACGATCGTAGCGAGACTTGCTGAGAACACCGAAGTACTCTCCCGGACGATGACGGCCCGCACGACCTGCACGCTGGTTGAGGTTCGACGTACCCACCCACGCCGAGACCAGGCTGGAAAGGTGACGTTCCGGATCGAAGCGTTTCTCCTTGACACGACCGGTGTCGACGACGTAGACGACGTCGGGGATGGTGATGGATGTTTCGGCAATGTTAGTGGCCAGGATGATGCGACGGATGCCCTTGCGACGCACGGGCTCGAAGACGGCCTGCTGGTCTTGGACGGGGACCGTCGAGTGCAGGATGTGGATCTCGTACTGATCGCGATCGTTGAAGTCGGTGCGCAGGAGCGGATGATACTGTGTGTCTGTGAGCAGCAAGTTGACCGCCTTGATCTCGTCCCAACCGGGCAAGAAGACGAGCACGTGTCCGTCGTCGCTGATCGATAGCACGTAGGCGATGATGAGCGCAACGAGCGGATACGGGATTTCGAGATCGTCGACTTGGTCCGCCATGGGATCGACAGGCTCGTTAGCAGTGGCGTTCGCAATCGCATTGTTCCCGTATCCGCCGCCCGCACCGCCCCTGGCACCGCCGTAGGCATTGCCGCGCGAAGCAGAACCGCCTCGTTGGTATATCTCGCGCTCGATGTAGTCGCGGACGTTCTTCTCCCCCCACACCCAGCCACCCATCTGAGGGGTGAGGCGGAGCGACTCGAGGTTGCGCACCGTCTCCTCCAAGTAATGCTTTTCGACGGGGTAGCTGCGACCGGGGATCTCGACGACGGGCGCAGGGTTGCCGGACGGATCGGCAAAGTAGGATTGGAAGAGGGTAGGATTGATGGTGGCGCTCATGAGCACCACTTTGATCTCCCTCTTGCCGAGCCTGCGACGTTCTGCCAAAAGACGCTTGATGACGACAAGAAGCAGATCGGTCTCGACGTCTCGTTCGTGCACCTCGTCGATGACGACATGCGTGACCGAATCGAGGAAGGTATTGGAGGACTCGGTGTCGCCGAGCGCCGACTGCAAGCGACGCAGGAATACACCGGTGGTGCAGAAAGTGATGGAACCATTGGGTTGGGGCGGCTTGGCATCGAAACGAACCTGGTAACCGACGGTTTGACCGAGCTTCTCGCCCCTTTCCTTTGCAACACGCTCCGCAACGCTGATAGCTGCGATACGTCTGGGTTGTGTGCAGACAATATTGCATTTGGCACCTTTGCCTTGGAGGATGTAGTCGTCGAATAGAATCTGCGGGATCTGAGTGGTCTTGCCGGAACCGGTAGCGGCCATGCAGATGGTGACCTGGTTGAGCTCGACCTTGACGAGGACGTCGGACTGCTTCTGCGAGACGGGCAAGCTGAGACGCTGGGAGCGCATGTTGGCCATGGCCTCGTCCGAGTAGTAGTTGGCGAGCGAGAGTTCGAGCTGCTCGCTCTTGCGCTGCAGCGAGTCTTCCGTGGCACCAAACTGCTGGTTGAAGCGGCGTGCACGCTGCTGGCGCATCTGACGTTGCTTTGCGAGCTGGTCGTTGGCGTCGTTGGAGACGGCGTTGGGGTCTTCACCTGCGGGGGCGACGCCGATCGTACGCGGGCGTTTTGCGTAGATCTTGCTGCGAACCATCGTGTCGTAGATGTTCTGGACCGAGTCGTCGAGCTCTTCGCTCATGCTGAACGTGACGTGGGGCGCCTTGTTGATCGACATGCCGGGCTTATGAAGCAAAGAAAAGGTCTTCCAGAGCGAGGGATCGGTCGACTCGATGTACGAGACGGATTCGAGGTAGCAGTTGGCGACGGCCTGCTTCTTGTTCTTTCCGACGGCGGCGCCGATCTCGTTGCCGGCGATGTACATGGATGCGTGCGGTTGGGACGCTGCAGAAGAGCATTTAGCAGCGCCACGCTTTGGTTTGCCCTGCTTGCCTGCAGACTGACGAACGTCGGGTTTGCCCAGATTGAAACGCTTGCAGTAGAAGTCGATGAACTCGCGCGCACGCTGGACGGTCAGCTCAGAGCCATCGCTGAGCTTGGCGACAGGACCCTGTTGCTGGGGTACCAACGGCGCTGGAGCAGAGGCGGTGGGTGTCTTTGTGAGGATATCGCCGCTGTTCTGAAGAAACAGGACGGCATGAAGAGCAGCCACACGCTCAGCATCCTTTGCGGTCTTGGCATCACCATATACGGTCCAGTCGTACTCGGGATCGAAGCAGAGAGTGCAGCGGAAGTTGGTATCCCTTCGACCTTCAACCTGACCCTCCTCGACGGTAAAGACCGGGTAGGTGCCGGTGCGGTGAAGGACGTAGTTTTGGATTGGATTCTTTGGATTGTCGAGCCATGCCTTTTTGACCAGACCGCTGTCGAGGAGGCCATGGTAGTAATCCTTGATGTTCTGAAGAGAGTGGTAAGGGAGAGGCTGTGTTGGCAGGAACTTGGTGGATTTGGCGGGTGCTCCAGATTTGAAATTGGAGGATGGCACTGCTGAAGAGGGTAACGACGACGACGAGGTCGCGGTCGCAGTCGCGGCGATGGCTGAGTTTACATCCTTTGCTGGTTTCGAAGCGCCTCCAGCACCTCTAGAGCGAGAAGCGGCGCCGCCTTTCTTCTTGGTATTCTGCTGAGTGGCAGAAGAGGAAGTGCTGCCGCCACGACCCCAGTTGCTGCTGCCGCCACTAGCAGCGTTGTTCGGAGCTACCGATGAAGCTGCAGAAGATGCGCCGCTTCGCCATGTCGAGGAAGCGTCGGCCATGATCGGTTGCTGACGATGCTCGTGCCGCTGCTACGGTGCACTGAAACGTCGGAAGGATACCGAAGCGACGATCGGCTCTTTCTTGCCTAACTTGACGGAAACCGCGCTTGGAGACTGTGCAAAGCGTAAGACTGAGCCGACGACTTGGCAGTGGACGCTTGTGATGGTGAAGAAGGAGTATCAAGAAGCTGGCGACCGTCAGTCACAAGACACTCATCATCCGTCAACCCGCACGAACTGAGCCGCCTCGTGTCTCGTGTGTGTCTGAGCGCAGAAAGAACCCTTCTTTGAGATGCAAGAAGATTTCGGAAAAATTGTTTTTGGTGCTGTTAGGAGTGTGACAGATCGGGCGACACGACTGTCAGTCAGCCTTGGTTCAGACGGAGCCTGCTCTGCGCAATTTAGCGGTCTTTGCTTGGCTTTTCCTCTTTGGACCCTGAAGTTCGAGGGGAAGGAACGACACGCGTCTCACGTTGCCTCGCCATCTGGAGTGCGGTGTGACAAATGGCTCTTCCTCTGTCGCCTGGCCAGCATCTTCAAGGGTTCATAAGCTCAATTTGGGTCCGGCCTTGTCAGCAGCAGAGAAGGTGCCACTTGACCGGTTGCTGCAGACGAGTGCAGCCGCGACCTGCGAGAAAAGCACTTTTTTCCCGCATGAGACGAGAGAAGCAATTTCGGTCGGCCCGAACAGACATTTTTGGTTGAAGATACTTCTTTTCATGACCTTGCCTCTCGAGTTCTCGGCGAAGCCGGTCTGCAGAGCAAATGCACACGCTGATGTGCAAGGTGTCTGAAAAATAGGTCGGATGACACAACGGAGGAAGGGGAGAGATAGACAGGAAATAAGAACTTGAGACAGACCTAAGGAGACGATGAGCTTGAAGGTTTTCGGAGCGTGAGTTGACGGAGGTGACCTTGTCGAATTGGTGACCGCCGCTTCGGCTTTTGGCTACTGTCCTCGTCGACATCGGTAGATCCGCAGCTTGCTCGTTCCTCCTCCTCGCTCCATCATCATCATAGATCACTCCGCTCTTACGGCCATCCCTCCTTTTTACGCGGACGACGGCAAACCATGCGGTCTAGTGTCATCGCCGCCGTCGACGTTTAGCTCCCGGAACCACTCCCTCTTCCAGCGACACCACAATGTCGACGCTGCCCGGTCCGCCGAGGGAGGTGCGTGTCGCGATCGTGGGCTCCGGCCTCACAGGCCTCGTCGCTACCTACCTTCTCACGGCTCCACATGCGTCGCTCCAGCACGTCAAAGTCAATGTCGAGATCTTTGAGCGTGCTTCGACGCTAGGAATGGACAGCGCCAGCATATCGGTCCCTCTGCCTCTCTCACCACCTCCCCAGCCCGAGGCACCGCAAATAGAACCTGTGGACCCCACTGGACCACATGGCGACGACGATAGACGGGATGAATCGCTGCTGCGCTCTCGAAAGCGTCTCAAGCTGCAGACGCGACCAAACAATGTTGCCGACTCGACGCCGCGACGTTCCTTGCGCATCGATGTCCCCATGCGTGCCTTCACCGGCGGGTACTATCCTCAGCTGCTTGCTCTCTATCGCCACCTCGGAATCAGGACCAAACCGACAAACTTCACCTATTCTTTTGCTACACTTCCAGCCACCCTTTCCTTACCTGCATCTGCATCTGCATCGCTTTCGCCGCCTTTGACCGCATCCTCTTCGGCAACACGGTCGTCTACACCCGACTGGCAATACACGACCCAACACAAGTTCACCAATCAACGGTCATCTTCGACCTGCCCTCTGGATGCAGCAGAACGAAGCACGGGCTCAGCACCGTCACCGAGTGTCCTTTACAACGGCGCCAACGGCTTCCGCGGTGCCAGTCTCCCAGCCGACCTCGGCCGTCCACGTCTGTCCAGCCCAGTCAAGGTATCCAGCATCCTTGCCCACATTGACGACCTCCGCAAATATTTTTCAACGCTTCTCTTGCTCGTATTTGGATATCTGCAGTTGCTCGTCGTCGCACTGTGGCATCACTATCTTGGGCATACTTGCGATCCGGCGCATCCACTTCGCTCCTATACCCTCCGCGATCTCGTCGCGGATCCGTTTCCCGCGCGACCATCGCCACCGCAAAAGACCTCGTCCCTTTCGCTGAAAGCTCGGTCTTTGCTTTTCCTCGAGCGCTCAGCGGAGCACGTGTTGCGCAGATTCGTGTGCCTCGATGAGCGCTTCGCGCAGCAGACTCTGACGCCATTGTTCAGTGCCGTCATGACATCGTCGCTCGAGTCTGTATGGGGCTCTCCGGCCTCGGAAGTGCTCGACTATGTCGCCTTGACTCTGGGCAAAGATCACTTTGTCGTCAGGGACGGCGTGCGGACCGTCGTCGCTTCGCTCTTACAGCACGTCGATCAATCCCAACCCGAAGTGCAGTCGGAGCCATCCAAGGACGGCGGTAGTAGAGTATGGACGAATGCAGAAGTACGTCATGTCGGCTCGCAAGACGGCAAGGTATGGATCGATGCCATCCATCATCCTTGCGCCACCAGTCCACGCCAGGAAATGACGCCTGACATGTCGCGACAACCCTCCTCCACTTCGACGGATCGAACGCTGTGCGGCGATCAAGACCATCTGCAGCGTCACGGACCTTTCGATCATGTCATCTTTGCCACGCAGGCCAACCAGACGGCGCAGTTCTTGCAGCAGTACGTCGAGAGTCTTTCGGCGACGGTCGAGGGCGTCGACAAGCAGGAACGCGACAAGGTGGTGAGGTTGAGAGACGTGATCGATGTGCTGTCTACGTTCAAGTACGAGAGGAGCGTGGTGGTGAACCACACGGATCGAGCGCTGCTGCCGAGACACAAGGCTGATTGGAGGGATTTGAACCTCGTCTCGCCAACTCAGCCGACGGAAAGGAGGAAGGATGGAGACTCGGAGTGGATCGATGAAGAGCAAACGCTGGATGGGAATTCATCCCAAGACACGCTACTGTCCAACTCGTGTCCCACCAAACCGCGCTCAAAGACAGGCTCGACCATGGCAACGCACGTGCTGACACTGCCACCTGATGCAGCTGCCCAGCAGGACTTGCTGGTCATGCAGACCACCAACCCACTCCCATCTCTCCACCCACATCCATCGACCATCCTCTCCTCCTCCACATTCGAACGAGCGGTCATCGATGTCGAAGCGCATCTCGCACGGCAGAGCCTGTTCCACCTTTCGCAAGCCACTCGCACCAAGCAGGGGGTTTCGGTTGAAACTGCCGGGGGAAGAAAGCTCAGTTTGGGCACGCTGCAGCAGCACAAGCGCGGGGAAAGGAAGCGCGACGAGGCAAGGGTGTGGGTGTGTGGAAGTTGGGCGGTGGGCATTCCGTTGCTGGAAGGATGTGTGGTGTCGGCGAGGCTGGTTGCGGAGGAGATCATGAGGGGGGAGGGCGTGCAGGTGGATGTGAGGTGGTGATGTAGCTGTAGCATGGAAGGAAATTGCATTGGATGGAAAGCGAGCAATGAGAACATGTATTCTGGATTTTGATCGTACGACTGGTGACCCTTTCTTCCGTTCTGCAACCTCTTGTCTGTGAAAGCAAAAAGTTTGACCTTGGCTGTGTATGGAAAATATCTACACCCTTGTTGTCGTCTACTTGGAACCGATGAACTCCCTAACGTAATCCGCAAAGCTGACCATGCAGATGGTCTGCCAAACACCCAAAAACACTCTCGGGGTGACGCCTCTGTAGAGGCCCTTGAGGCCGTTTTCCTTGTAGATGTAGGCGAAGGTGTTACCGATGGTGAGTTTTTCTGGTCTGTTGCTTCCCGGGGTAGCCTTTGCCATGCTTTGCATTTCGACTCGGATGACTTCGATGGGTTGGTTCCACGTAGCTAGGGCGCCACCGATGCTGCTGCAGGCGATGCGTTCGACGGCGTTGAGTTTGTCCTTTTCAGTCTTACCGGAGAGGGAGCGGATGGGGGTTTCGGCGAGACGGGCGAAACCCATACGCGAACCCCAGTTGGTGCATTGACGAACGGCGACGGCATTGACTCCCTTGTTGATGCCTTTGATGCCTTCGCGGCGGTAGATGTCGGCGAAAACGGCCCAGGTGGAGGGAGGTTTGATGCCGGCTTCGGCTTGCTTGTGACGCGTGATCTCGGCGGTCTTCATGCAGGTGCAGAAACCCATGGTGGCGTAGGCTTGAGCGATACCTCCCGTCATTCCACCCAGCAATCCAGCAGATCCAGAGGAGAACCCTGCGTTTTTAGCAACCTTTTCCACTTCAGCAGCAGTGAAGAGCAACACGGCTCCCTTGGTTGAGGCTTCGATCCACGCCCATGGAATCAGTCCCTGGTAGAAGCCGAGGATACCACCTCGAGAGGAGACGGTCTTGAGCGCCTGCATCATGGTCTGCTGTCGGTTGGACGCCATCTGCGTCTTGACCACTTCCAGCGGCTGACCGAGCGTCGTCACCTGCGCAAAACGAAAAAAGAGAGGGTACAACGCATATGTCAGCATATACAACGATTAAAGGAAAGACAATGTTGAACATAAGCATATACGCACCTCGACAATGTTCATGATGGAACCAACGGCAATGTTGGACCATGAGAAACCTTTTTGTTGCGGCGCCATGTTTGTAAGCGGGTATCACTGGGGATCGAGGGGTGTGCTTGGGAAGAAAAAGGGTGACCGTATGAGTTTCGACGTCGTACTCGGTTTCGATGGTGGAGAGGTGAAGCAAGGAGAGTGGTGATGGTAGCGACGAAGATCCAAATGAAGGGTCCTTTCGGCGAGAATATGTGCGTGGAAATCTCCCCGTTCTCGTTCGGCTGCTTGTGTGTGTTGAGCAAGCCAACCAACGCACGGTTGACAATTGCCCATCTGAGAAGAAATGCGCTGATTTTCCGGCAGCAGTTTGGGGAAAGGGCAGCCCAAAACTAAGCGCGTGGGTGCGCGTCTCGAGTTGAGTGTAGTACCTTAGTGTGGATCTTTCCGCTTGAGTGCTGCTGCCCTGCTGCTGTAACCCGGTCTGTGCCTCGCTTGCCAGAAATGGGACTTTACCCCACTCGGTTTCAACCTCGCTGTGCATATCAAAAGATGGCAGGTCAGATTTTGGGCTTCGTTTCAGCGAACCCGATTTATCACCCGATGGCGATATACGCGCGTGTGCAGCGTATCGCTCGCCGTCGGTTGGTCGAGATGAGATCAACACTTTGTGAGTCGTTGCTATGCAACACTCAGATTTGGGAAGGTCAATGGCTCCTCATCGCGGTTCTATAGCAAAACACTTTTTCCACTTTTGCCCCTTACCTCATGGAGAATGGCGAGTCGTAGCAGATCAGCAATCGTATCGTTGGAGGATCGTGAAGCAGAGGCGATGGTTTGAACAGCGTGACGTGTGTGTCGAGTGCGATACAGACGACAGCACGAGAGAGCCTTGATGCTCGATCTTTTTGGGCTTGATGGTGGGGCAATCAACTTGCGATGCAGCCTTTTATCGATTTCTTCTCGACGAGAAATAATTTTCCAGACGTGTTAGACTGCTTCATTAGGGGCGTTACAGGTATGTTAGACCTCAACAAACCGAACAGTGAATTTCTGCCTCAAACATCCTCCGTCTAGAGCCCTGCTCGCTATCCAGCCTGCCTGCCAAGCGCACACTAACGCTGAAACCCAGACCAACCCTCACGGTAGCGTCCAGAGTTGAAAGCGATGCGCTAGTCTATCGATCCGATGACACCATCCCCGTCTTCTGTCCCACCTTGTTATCTTACCAACGATAGCCCACCTGCCCCACGCCAACATCGTCTTTCTCGCAAAGTTATCTTGCCATATCGTCCCATAAATCTTGTACGGAGAATTACCTAAGCGAGCCAACGGCGGCCAACTGTCAAGAAGAAAAAACCCCCTCTAAAAAATCGCCGAGTCTTTTTAACTTTTGGCTGTTTCGTAACGCCGAGATGCTTATCGGTAGTTTAGTGCGACTTTTTAGTGCGCTTCTTGGCATTCCACCTCTGAACAGCGTACAGTAGCAGCCAATGCCAAGAACGAACATCATCAGCCCTGGTCGGAGACTTTTTCCTCTCGCTTCAGACGCCGGAGAAGCACATCATTCTACTGCAATGATCATGCCGTCGGCAAACTTGGGCTTCCATTTTGGTGACGCAACACCCACCATCTTCTGTTCGAATACAAGACACCGAGGTTTCGCACTCCGTTGCTTGCTTCCCGAGTTCTGAGAGTGTATTGTTATCTGTACGGTGAAATGAGCGTCATTGATATCAGCAGCCATTCAGGTGCAGTCGAGAAGAGCGCAGTTGTGGCAGGTTCGGTTGTGTGTCAACTGCGATAGTGTGGCACTGCGGACAAAAACGTTTCCATGCTAGTGTGACTGACACCGTGCTTGCTCAGACTACTGCAAGGAAGTCTGACTTGGCAGCGTGCTATCAACTTGACCAGCCGTACTATCAAAGCCCACTTCTCTGGCTCTTGCCACAGTGGAATCTCAAACCCCTTGTCTTACAATGAGAGTACGGCTGGGTTGCCTCAAGCTTGTTTTCATGCGAATCAAACAGCAGGCTGCCAAGAACTGCAAGTTCAACCTGTCATACATTCCGCTCCCTCGGAAACGCAATCCCTTTCCGAAAAAGGCTGTTCTTTAACGCTGCTTGGCATACCCAGTACGTACACACCAGCTGTCAGGGTTTTCCGGTGATAGCCCAAGATAGTGTGGGTGACAGGTGTGATTTGGGCTGCAGCGGGCTGTGATGCCGGCGCTTAGGGTGTCGGGGCTGTGTTCTGGCAGGGGCCTGTGCGAAAGGATTGAACGAGAGGCTGAGGGGCGTGCGCTCCTCCCCTTCATGAGGGTGACGCTGGAGAAGTGTATATACGTGATGCTGGATCGGACGAGCACCCACATCTTACGCATCCCCCCCTCATCTCATCCGAATCATTCCTTATACACATATCGGACCATCGACAATTCCTTTCCAGCTGTCTTGTTGACCCTCACTTCTATCATCTACCAACTTCCATCATCCTTCACCTCTGCGCACCACACTCGCAACCATGCCATCATCATCACCGCCATCATCGGTCAAAACCCGCCTGATCTCGCGCCTAGAACACATGACGTTCGCATGGTTCACCTCGTCCATGTCTCTCGGCGGGATCGCCAACCTCCTCATGTCGCGCATCGTCGACTCGACTCCCTTGTACTACCTCGGAAGCTCGCTCTTCCTGCTCAACATCGTCTACCTCCTCCTCCTCATTTCGCTCCAATTCGTCCGATACAGCTTCACCGGCGCCTCGCTCAGCTACACACTCTCGCACCCGATCGAGTGCTGTTTCGTCCCCACCTCGCTTCTCGCCTGCGCCACGGTCATTATCGGAATCTTCAACGTCGTTGGTCAGGAAGCGAGAGCGGGGTGGGGGGTGTTGTTGTTGGTGTTCTTTTGGGTGTACTTCGTGTTGAGTCTGGTGGTGAGTTTAGTATGCTACACGGCTCTGTTTAGGAGGAAGGAGCAGAGTCTGCATCACATGAACCCGGCATGGGTGTTGCCGATCTTTCCGCTCATGCTGTGTGGAACGATCGCGTCGGTCATCCTGCCGTTGCAACGCGAGTCTGCCGGGATGAGGGTGATGGCGTTTGTAGGCATGACCTGTCAAGGACTGGGATTTACGGTGTCGGTGATGATGTACTCGGTGTTGCTGTTGAGGTTGATGGTCAGCGGGTTTCCACCGGCGAAGGCGAGGATCGGGTTGTTCATGAACACTGGTCCGCCGGCTTTCACCATCATCTGCCTGCTCGGGTTGTCGGACGAATCACCGCACTTCCTTCCCGAAACCCTCCCCGCCTACGCTCCGCAGGTCCTGCGGACAATCGCCATCGCTTCCAGCGTCTTTCTGTGGAGTCTATCGGCTTGGTTTTACTTATTCACCCTCGCCTCGCTGGTCGACGTACTGCTCGACAAGCAGTTGAGAAACGAGTTCGAATTCATCCTCGCTTGGTGGGCCAGCGTTTTCCCCGTCACCGGCTTCGCCCTTGCCACGGATGCGCTGGCGGATGAACTGGGAAGCAAAGCCTTGGATGTTCTGTCGCAGGTTATAGTGGGATGGTTGTTGGCGACGTTCGTCGGTGTAGCAGGCATGCACATCCGAGCGGTGGTGAGGGGGGATATCATGACCGAGGGTAAGGACGAGGATAGGGTGATCGATACCATGTACCACCGATTCAGAGACGAGGAAGTCCCCGAACAGACTCCCGAGAAGAGTCCCGAGTCGAACCCTCCCACCTACCCTTCCACCCCAGCAATGTCCGTGACGAGACTCGATACCAAGGGCAAGGAACGGAGTCAGGACGCCGACGTTGATGCCATCGATTCTCTCACGGAGATCAGGGTCGGCGGAGGTTTGAGGATGACACGAATGGTGTCGAACGAGTAGTACAAAGCATCGCTGGTTTACGATGTATACATCCCTTTTGCATCCACTTTAGCATTTCTCGAAATATTCTTGTCAAATACAGCATCGTTCCCTTGTCCATAGCAATTTGCAGTTTAGATTCGCATTCACATTGTTCTTCCTAGCATCGGCTTGTGAATCCTGTTCGATGAGATGCTCCATCCGATCCAATATCCGGGAGTATTCGATACGCCAATGGTATCGATGGCGCAGACGTGGCCGGCGGGCCGATTCTTGCCGTCATCGACAACTTGCACGTCGGGAATGAGCGTGTGCCGGATCTTCGGGTTGGAATCCTTCTCGTTTATGAAATTTCATGCATATGCAACATGTCCCTTTGTGCAAACAAAAGAAAAGGCTCCCGTCCAATCATCGTCTCTCATCCTTCTCGACTCGCAAGTCGTCCTCCGCATCGGGATTCGAGCCGGGAAGCGTATCGCTCGATCAGCATGTCTTTTTCGCATCCGTTTCGCAGCTTTATTGTTCTCTGGTGGGTGGATGTGTAGCTCGGATGCAGCATGTCATGCATGCCGTTGCAGAAACAACGTAGCTCGAGCCCCCCCTTTGTGTGTGTTCGCTTCTTTCACGTGGAAGCCGGTTTTCTTTGCAGCATGCAATGTACAACGGCATGGTGGGTTGGGGTTGCAGCTTGTCGGATAAGCACCTCCCCCTTTTTCTTGCGTGTATGCGACGACCGGTTTTGCATCCTTCCAAAGCTTTGCACACCTCACACAAAGGGGTAACATACACCACCGTTGCATTGCCTCACTGTAACCGAGATTTGAGCAGCTGAATATCACACGACCGTCACTGCTGGATACTTGAGGCAATGCGTATCGAGCGGTTGGCGGGTAACTCATGCATAGCTGCATGCATACGAGCGTGTTCCTTTCATTATGGCGTTTGCCTTTTTGTCTTTTTGCCAGTTGCCGAATGACAACGAGACCAAGACTTTGCGAGATGACAATGCCGATCTCAGAACACCAATCACATGCGTATTTGCCGAGCCGCAAACTGATCGGTTCGCTGCTAGACCGGCGACTCCTTATGCCCTCTAGTCCCACTAGAACGGCACTGGTGTCATCGATGCCTTCAGCATGACCGTGCACCTGTGTATGTGGGGACGCTCGGTCCTGAGCAGTGAACCGTCGGTTCATCCACCCAGCTCTGTTGCCGTGCGAGCTATACTGGTGTTCGAATACGAGAGGAGGAGCCGCGGTAGAATGTTCAAGGTCAGTACGCAAGCGGAGTTCAATCGAAACGAGGTCAAAGCGTGGTATTTCGAAGCCGCATCAATGTATGCGCATCCGAGAACATGTCAAATACCCACTCGCGCCACCAACACGATTGCAGAAGCGTCGGGAATCTTCCATCAGGGCCCGTGTGACCGATCTGTCAGTCCCGCGCCTATTGTTCGAGCACGATCAGACCGGTGTTGTCGTGACCTCTTGGATTGCATTCGCCGCACGCCTTGAAAAAAGGGCTTGTCGGCAACGAGGAAAAAGGACCTTTACATTTGAAAAAACCACGACGGATTCGGGATGGTGATCACCGATGGGAAGCAAAGAACAATGGGAAGCCGATAAAGATCTGAGTTTTTCCATATGCTTTGCATGGTGATTCATGCACGGCAACAACGAGAGAACAATGGGCGCGTACTTGCCATGAGTGCAGGACGATCTTGGAGGTATGTGCAACGATGATCGCGCTCATGACACGCTCCCTTTCGTCGTGCAATTTGTGCGCAACTCGACATTGATGAGCGTATCGCCTTCCAATCGGCTAGCCGGCCCGCTTTGATGCCTTCTCTTTTCCATGCACACAGACACACACAGACCATCAAAGACCGAACCACCGAAGCAATGGGTACCCTCTGCATTGAAGCGCTGACCTGATGCCCGCTTTCCAGCTAACCGCTAGTCGTATGACAGACGGGTGTGAGTCACACGCGCTGGTGTCCATCACATCAACTTTTGCACCGCCTTCCGCTCGAGCAAGTGAGCGATCCATGGTGTCGGCCGTTCAAAGTCACGCAGCATGTCAGCGTTGACCGATGGAAAACAAAAGACTTCATCTGCATGCATGTTGCCTCCCCTATCTGCCCCCCTTCCTCGGGCTGTGCGCCACTTGTGAGTTTTAAGCTCAAGCATACGGCAACGTCAAGCTTTGTTTCACTTCATCTCGTTTGCTGACAATCTCTCGAATGAAGCAAGAAGGGTGCTGGATTGTGGTAGAGGTGATTGAATGGGGAATTCATCATGGACATGCGCCCTTGTTGAGTTTGAGCTTCATTGCCCCCTCGCCTGGCTTTTCATTTGTCACGTTCAGCAACGAGACGCTGTCTTCTTTCTCTACGGCATCACCATCAACCACCATCTTGACCGTCATCCTTTGTCCCTCTCGACTTGCCCCGTCTCGCTGAATCCGGGTGCTCCTTCCACCTCGGTTATTTGAGGTTCCCGGCGACTCACTCTCGGATCGCTCTGGTTGAATTCCCAATCAGCGCTTGGATCGCTTCACGTCGCCATCGAGGGCCGCCGTTGCTGCTGCTGCTGCCACTCGGATTCATCAATTTCCCACGCCCCTGTCAAGACGAGCATCTCTCTATCTTCATTCTTCCATTGGCGCCTCCTTTGTTGGGTCCATCACCGGTTTGATCTGCAAGCACGCTAGCTCCCGCTGCACCGTTGGTTTGACTTTTTCATTCCTTTTCCCCACGCTCTGGCCTCGGTTGACATGGTTGCCTTCGTTCCATCACACGATTGAGCCGAGCATTGATCGTTTACCCGCTGCCTCGAACCGCTCCCTTGGGCTTCATCTTTCTCCTCTACCGCTGCAGCTTGACATCCATTCACTTACTTATCTGACCGGCTCATTCCCGTCAGCTCGAGCTCAATAATATCGACTCGATCTTGCCCAAACACACGATATTTGGTGGTCCTCATTTTGCGCCAAGCTTGGGCCCGAGCGTACTCTGGATTCCTGCACATCAGTTGGTGTACGCCTTGTCATTCAACACGAGGTCCGCACGTCGACGCATTTCCCACGCTACCTCGTGTATATACCGCCGATACCTTCTCTGACGGCCACACTCTGTCTTGCAGAAAGCAACTTGCTGTGTTGCAATTCGCAACCAAACCTAGCCATATATACCGCAGGATTTGCGCTCTTACCATCGCACGTTCTGCTCTGCTGCTCTCCATATCCAAGGTCGATGAGAGCCAGACTCGTAGGAACCTCATGCTCGTTGCACACCTACAGCCTCTGGTCTGCCGCAGCCAATCGAGAATGACCAACGTTCCGCCCACCTCCACCGCAGCGGCTGCTTCGGTTCGTCTGCCTCCTATACATCTTCGGTCTGACGACGATACTCCGACACTTGCTCTTCCAAACAATCCTCCCTCCTCTTTGTTCCACTACCACCTACATACTCACCACCAACACGATCGTTACCAACGTCAAGCCCAGCATCCTCTACCTCGACAGTCGATGTCGGCATCGCCATTGCCACCGAGCTTCAACAGCCGTGTGACATCATCGACCCAAACGGCGTCGTCGTCTTCTTCTACCACCGGAATCCATGCTCTGACGCTGGCAGCTAAGCAAGAAGACGAAATCAGCCTGTCCTTCAGCGACGAAGACATGCTACTGTGTGACGAAGCCGACGACGACGAAAATTGGTCCGATGCAGCTCCTTCTTCCGTCGAGGGTGCAGCGAGCAACGCCGAGAAGCGCGACAAACGTGGTTCGGCCGCGAGCTCCGTCGCTGGCAAAGGTGGTGCTGCAGAGGGAAATATGAATGGCAAGCGCAATTCGAACAATCGGAGTCGAAGGTTGCTCTCGTTGGAACAGTCCAAGGTGCTGTACAAGATTCTTGACAAGGTGAGTTTGACAAGGGTTCTGAGGAGAATCTGCTCTTGTTGGCGAGCCTAACTTGTGCCGAAGTGGCCCCACTTCATCGCCAGGATTTCATAGGTCAAATGAAAGACTTCATCAGCGCACGCTCTTTCCGCGAAATCCCACCGATTCATGGAGCTAACAATTGCATCTGCTCTTCATCTCGGCATGCGAACAGACCCACTTCCCATCCACCCAATTGCGCGAGGCAGCCGCCTTCCAACTCGGTGTATCCCCGCGAAAAGTCCAAGTGCGTTTTGTTCTTGTCTCTCGCCCTTCCGCGATCTTGCCTCTGACTGACCTCTTCATTCCTCCTTGCGTCGCTAGGTCTGGTTTCAAAACAGACGTCAAGTGGGGAAAAAACGAATGATGGAGTCCGTCCAATCGCTGCTCTCCACCTACCCGCCATGCTCCTCCGCACAGCTGTCGCTCGACCACATTCAGGATCAGCTTCGCTCCACGGGCAAGACGCGATTTTCCGCCAACGAGGACGAACGTACTCGCGCCTGGAGACGCCATACGATACGGTTGGCGCTCAACCCATCTGCTGCGGAGGAGGAGGAGAGCAAAGCTGCCATCCGCGAGCTCGAACGTGGGTCGTCGGCGAGGGAGTACTACGAGATGCATCCGGGAGCGGAACGGGATCGTGAGTGGGGTAGGGATGCTGCTGCTGCCGCGGCGTCGCGTGGGCTTGGATGGATGGAGATGGGAGAGAGAGATTCGCGTATTCGAGCATCTCGTTCGGCAGCATCGTTGCGGATCAACGTGCCGAGGTTGAGATCGCACTCTTCCACCTCGGACTCGCATACACCCGCGACTGCGTCGACTCCGACCTATACAGGTCCAGGTAGCGCTACTCATCTGGAAAGCATCTCCTCCGCCCGAACGTTTTTCCCTTCACCTCTCACAGCTCCTAGCACAAGAACCATCCTCACCACTCCCACCATCAACAGCCAAAAGGAAAGCTTCAGTATTCCACCCCACAACACCCATGTTTACCGTCCTTACCCACGACCATCCCTACCACCACCACCGATGCACCAGACTTTCGCTCTTCAGAGTGGAGTTCGACGCGATCGCAGCGCTACGCTGTCAGGAGGTACAGTTCAATGGAAAGACTCGGATCTTCGACACGTCCGGAACGATTTGACGGCGGAATGGAGGTATGCACAGCAACGACTGCTGCGCCATCAGCCGGTGGATTTGAGACGCGTTTCCCCACCGAGCGGGAGGTACTCGCCGTACCACGTGGAGGGTAGTAGGCGCGGGAGGAGTGAGTCGACACCGGTTGATCCGGGAGAGAGGTGGCAAGAGGTTGCGATCGAGCATGTGGCGGTACGTGTGGGGTCCCCGCTGAACAGCCGACGCTTCGAGTCGGTACAACAGACCGAGCCCAACCGCCCCACCTCACCGAATGACCCCACGAAACAAGACCTCCAGGACAGCGTCGGAGAACACACCCGCAGGAACAGCAGGATGGACGTCAGATCCCTCACCACCAGCAACATCACCAACACCAGAGGTAGTCGATGACCTTGCCGTTTCATTTTTGGGCTAATCAATGCAGCAGCTTTTTCCAAATTCTTGTTTCTTTCGTGCCCTGATAGTGTGGTCTCGATTGGTGAACAGGCGGGGTTTTTCGACCCGTATGGGCGCGGAAAGTCTTGCTGATGGGTATGCACGCTAGGTCTCATGCTAAAGACTCTGGCCTTGTTGGAACTGCGGGTTTTGCAATGCAGGAAGAAATTTGTGCTGGGTTCTCTCGATGTGTAGCGCGCGTTGTCAGATGTGCTTTCGGTGGTGACGTTGCGACTACCTGTAGACGATACGGGGGGCGGGAAAATCACCGTCTCCGAATCTGTGTTTGGGTTTTGAACGACAGTGTAGCTCGCGGGATGCAATCGAAGATCGTTGGATACACGATCGCCCTTGTCAGCGATGTCCAATTTGTGTGGGCTGACACTCGTGTTCAGCCTTGCACGCCTTGACACTCTTTGTCGCCCTGCGCAGAGAGCCAGCCGACCCGCAGATCCGGTACCTCGAAAAGCACGCCAACGACACTCCGAGAAAAGCTTCATCTTGGCATTGCTGTACAATAAATTTGACCCGACCGCGGTTCTTCAAAACATCTCGTCCTCCTCTCCGCCGACCAACGCCTCCTCGCCTTCCAACGCCTCACCCTCGGGAACCTCGAAGCCTTCCTCGGTAGAATACAAGATGGCCTGGATCTGCTTGAGACTCTCCTGCTCCTCGGTGCCCACGTGCAAGCCTTCCGGGTCTTCCTCCTCGCTGGGCACGGGGAACTGTTCGGCCAACAAACCCAATCTCTCCTGGACGAGAATCTCGATGTCTCTCAACTTGGCAAAGTAGAAGTCGCGTTCCTTTTCCAACGAGTCGACGGAAACCTTCATGTCGTCCATCTGAGCTGTGAGGGCCTGGATGGTTTCGTTGGGTACCGCGGCTGCTTGCGCTTGTTGTGGTGCACTCCTCGCAGCGCCGGGTGCTGGACGTCTTGCTGCTTGAACGGGAGCGTTTCTCGCCGCGGGTGCTCTGCTCGCCGCCGCCGCTGCCGCTGCTGGTGGAGCAGCCCTGGTCGTCCTCGCAGCTCCCACGCTGACACTCCCCACCAACGGCGGCGGCTGTGCACCCACCCCAACCCTCCTCCCCTCCGCATCGTACAGCTCCCCGCTGAAATTCTGATCCCAGTACCGCTTCAACCACTGCGCAAACTCCAAGTTGTCCTGCATCTTGCATCGAATCAACCTGTCCACCGGAATCGGCTTATCGATCCGATTCCGCTTGAACGTCTCTTGGAGCACCTTGAAGTTGTTGATGTACTCGTAGTCGTGTTTGGCATCGAACTTGATTTTGGCGAGGGGAACGTTGTAGAAGATGGAATCGATGATCTGGGCGTACGCGGCGCCGGAGCCGAGTTGTTCGATTTTGGTGTAGGAGAGGGAGAGGAGGGTGTTGATCCATTGGATCAGTTCTGTGCGTGATTCACCCATGATGTGCAACGATACGAGAAGATGGTCGCCGCGGGTTGGATGAAGGTGATGGTGATGTGGAAGAAACGAGGGATGGGAGGAGGATCGAGTTGGAATGTGAAAAAACACACTCACACACTCACCGCGGTGCAGAGAACGGTGGAAAAAGAAAGGGCTTGTGCGCAGCGGAAGCAGAAGCACGACGGCGGGCGCGTGTTTGCGTTGCGTGGGAGTGTTGGTGTGTTGTTCTGCCGATCCTGTCGGCCGGCACGCTGCGCACTCAAAACACGCGTCTCGCAAGCTTTTCTTGACACACACGGAAAATGCACACGAAAGGCTTTTCTCTCTTCCTTCTCTGCGTCTCGCAGTGCGCTGCTGTGTTGCGACGGCTTCTCCTTGGCAGCTGCTGCCGCTCTCGGCGGGCCCTTCTGTCCAGTATCGCGTCGATATACGTTCGTCCCTCGTTTATCACTGCCACTACAGGGAAGGATTCTGCTCGACGTTCAACTGGCAACCCTGCTCCGTAGGCACAATAGCCACAAGGCTTGACAAGCAACCTCGAGAGCAATGCTGTCCTTGTGACTTTGGAGAATGTGATGCCGCGAGTGGAATGCGCACATGAAATGAAGTCTTCCTCTCCGAGCTTGTTGATCTTCGTCGTCAATGTGGGTGAATCTCTTGCGCGCTGCTCAGCGCAGCAAGACATCGGGTCTGGTTCTAACGAGTACACCGCCATCACCTCTTCTCACCCCTCCCTTCCTCTCGTGCTACGATCATGTCGGCTCTTGTCATCGCCCTTATCCTGCTGTGCCTCGCCTCTAGTCTGGTCGTGCTGATTGCTGTCATCCTCGACCTCTTCTGCAAGACTCGTGGTGGAAGTAGAAAAAAGCAAACTGCGCGGGCGAGGTTGGTCGGCTTGAGCCAGTGGCAGCGGCTTCGCTTAGCGCTTTGCGTGCTGGATGCGTTTCTGCTGTTGGCCATCACGCCTCTTTTCGTCGTTCATTGGATCAAAGAAGGTCATGGCTCGATCTGGGATACAGCGTTCAATAGCGCAAGCACAGCCTTCGCCACGACAGCAATCGTCGTTCTCAGGCCGGCCAGCTTTGCCGTTCTTGCGGGTAGCATTCACCTCAAGCGCGATCCGTCTCGGCATCGACGGTTTCGAAGAGTCCTTCCACTGATAGCTCTGCCGATGGTCTCTGCCATCTCGACGATCAGCATCGTGATCGGTTGTCCTTCTTTGAATCCTCAAACATCGACGTGTAAAAACGCAGAGTGGATCAAGGTCATCGTCGTCTCGAGTCAGGTCATTTTCGCCGTTCTGGCATCGTGGATGGCGATAGTCGTCTTCAGACGCCATGGCAAGAACGCTATGCACTGTGACCAGGAGCCTGCTCGTCATCGTCAGTCGATCGTCGCCACAAGAGCACCTTCTCTGTCGCTCCTCATCCACACCCAGCCTGACCCGTGGACAAGGCACATCGATCTCGACCTTCCCACCACCACCCATCCCACCGACTTTGGCCCAACCCTTCCGGCCAACCAGGCGGAAAGCATCGACTATGGTACTAAGCTAGCACACACAATTCTCGGTCACACCGTGACTTCACGCCAAACTACCACCGCAACCTCGATGGGCTACGGCTCAGCAGTTGCGTCTTCGACAAACCCGTATCACGTCCAGTCTAGTGATGAGGCTGCTTCAAGAGGCGCGATCACTGTTGAGCGATCCACAGAGTCGGCAGTGGATGCTGCAGGATCGATGGGAGACGCGTGGGTGGGAAAGGGGTATGTGAGAGTAGACTCGCCCATGGGTGACGATGTCAGTCGTTCGGCCACGCATGATTTGTTGTTGGAGAGGAAGGCGTATGACAGCGACCGCCGTGTCGAGAAACGTTCTTTCGAAGGTATGTGGTGCGCGGGCGGTTTGGCACTGTTGTGGATCCCCATCGCTCTTTCTACTGTAGCGGTGGTGTCATCAAAGGCTCAGACATACATCCTGCTAGCATCATTTTGCGTTCCCGCTTGGATGCAGCTCGTTCACCTTTTCCTTGCACGTCGCGTCAACCGCCTTCGACGTCAACAACCAAGCGAAGCTCGACCACCTCACCAGCCTACCGATACGTCCACCTCTCCCAGCGCCTTCTCCGCCGCATCTTCAGCAGTCATCGTCAACCCCACACTGCGCCCGCGTCGGCCACACTACCGCTCATACTCCTTCCCACTCGTATCCCAACTCAACGGCTACCGAACCTCATACCTTTCCGACAACTCCAGGGCTCGAAGCGTTCCGTACCTCTCCCAACACTGGACGGCAGGCAAGGTCAGCGGCGATCGAGTCGTAGCTCCCCGGAGTAGCTTCGTGAGGGGTTTGAGCCTCATGTTCCATCCACGTCCCAAGCTGGAGGTTCTGCCCGTACGCGGTAGGTCTGCCGGAGATGGTGGCATGAGGAGACAAGGTGTGATGTCGAGGTTGGATGTGTCTGGCGTTGAAAGGTGCGCGGGTACGATGGATAGCGAGAGGGCATGTTTCGTCGAAGCGTCGGCACCCTCTCTCGAGCTTCAGCAGAGAGAAAGTGAAGGACAACTGCTGGAATCATCTGCAGGGATGACGGACGTGGTTCTCGACTTGGACGAGACACCGGGCAGCCCACGTCTTCCACCACAACCGCTACGAGACCATGTCGAGCTCGAATCACCTACAAAGCGTCCGCCCGTTCAGGATCTTTCGAATCGATCCGAGTCACACTCAGCTCGATCACCAGGGTTCTCGGACGACCCTTCGATCATGGGCAACAGCAGCACCTCGAGGCTGTTCTCCGAGATCCTGCACATGGTGCGCGCTCCCGTCCACAGCAATTCTTCTCCTCAAAATCTGAACCGAACGCCCTCCGAACACCGCTACAACTTGATCAATTCTAGTCAGCTCAGCCTGTACGCCACCGCCAATGAAAGCACCTCCATTCCCCAACAACCGGACGTCTCCCCCCCAACATCTCTCTCTCGCAATCCCTCCAGCTCCTCCACTGTCTCCCTCTCCAGCATCTCCAGTCGTATTCGAACCTCACTCCGTCGTCAGCCCTCAACATCATCATCATCATCGTCACCTCGGATCAAAAAGATCCGGAGCAGGACGTTCGCTTCGGCCTTTGGGATCGAGCTCAACCTGTTGAATCGAGGGAGTGTAGAGGGATCTCCTTCGACGATTTCCGAGGGAGGGACGGTGGGTAGTTTGATGGACAGTCCGAGTCGGGCACCTCTCGGGTATAAGGCGCCGGGTGAGATGGAGTGGATAATGCATAGGAGGCAGACGTCGAGAGCGGATTCGATTGTTGATTTGCGAGAAGAGGTGGAGGAGGTTATCAGCTGTGCAGAAGAATCCTGTGATTCGCAGCACCACGATGATGAAGAATTAAGAGAGGAGGGAGGGGTGGATCTGGCAGATATGACGTTCAACGATGACGTGTGGGATCGCCATGCGCTCGATACAGACGATGAGATCGACAGCTCGATGGCGGTGGGAGAAGACGATCTGATGGGATTCGAGCCGAGACGTGTGGTCGCGCGACCGCCGTTTTTGGATACGGTTACGGAAGAACCTGAAGACGTCGAAGTGGAAGAGGTTGGAGAATGTATTGGGGAAGGCGGAGGAGGGGTAGCGAAGCTGCTAAGGGAACACGAGATGATGTTCCCGCACAAGACCTTGTCGCGGATCGAAGAGGTGACGGAGTTGACGACGAGATCGTCGAGGATGATGTTGGACAGTAGTGGTAGTGCCGGGAGCAGAAGAGCGGGGAACATTGATGGGGACGGAGAGAGGGAGATTCGATTAGGGTTGCCACTGAGTCTCGGGTGTGAGATGGACGAGAACGATGCGAGGAACGGATTTGGGTCTGTAGAAGAGATCGAAGACGACGACGTGGACGCGGACGCGGACGAACCTGGAAAAGGTGGCTCGGAAAGGATCCTTCCCTTCGTCACCCCTCGAAGTACCATCCGACGACGAGCAGCAGCAGCACGACTCGCGCCTCCCACTCCCACTCGAAAGTTCTTCGCCACCTCCCCAACATCGTCGAAAGTGACTCCTCTGATCTCTCCTTCACCTCGATCCAAGACCACGCGACTCTCGCAACTCGGCCTGGATCAAGGCATCTGGTCTTCCTCCCCACCCCGCCTACCGCTCAACAACGCTCTCGATCACAGCTTCGAACTCGTCTCTCCACCCGCACGAGCCGACTTCTACCCGAACAGTCATTCACCTCGACGCCATCTCCGCAAACACTCGACCACTTCCCCTCCGGCGAAAAAGGTTCTTCACAAAGCCTCATCCTCCCAAAAACGGCGCAAGAGCAGACTCAAAGGTGTAGCCGTGATGATCGCACGACATCGATTCACGGTGGTCGACGAAGATGATTCGCTGGTTCGGCAGTGATACTGTACAGTACGTTGCCACAAAATTTGACGCGCATTGGGTGTTGGTTTGAAACCGATGAATGGAGACAGCTTCAAGCTCATGAATCGCGCCAACGTTGTTTTTTCACACAACCTCAGTCAGCTGTGCGAAATGAGTGAGAAAAGCCGGAAAGATACCGGAAAAATGGCGCGTTGTTGCGATTCCTGACAGCGCGCGATTCGCGCCCATCTGCACGAGCCAAGTGTTCCAGCGCCGAGGCGGACGGGACCCTTTTCGGATCTTCCGGCTTGCTTTCTGCGGCGTGGAAGCGTGTGATATGCAAGGCCATGCAGGCTCTCGCATTGCTCTTGAAAGTCAAACACTCTTGGAACACGACACACTCCCTTCTCGCATTCACCACCATCATCATCACCAACTGTCCATCGTCGCTCATCGCAGTTGGACTTCTTGACAAGGATGGTAGTCGCCTCCACACTTCGCGGCGTTCGCGGTGGCAGCGGTCGGCAGCTCGTCATCCGCGATCAGCTCGAATCGCTCCTCCTCCCCGCATCCAAAGCCTACCTGCTGGGCTACATCATGGACGTGCTCCCTGCCATCCTCAAAGCGCTCATCAAGTTCGTCACGGCTGAACTCGCACGCATTCGGAAATCCGAGAAACGACTTCGCGAAGAACGCTCGCTCGCCTCGTCGAAACCGCGCAAACGAAACCAGCTCGTGGAATCCATCAAACCCATCCTCTCCTCCCTCCACCGTCTACCACTCTTACTGAAAGCGATCGCAAAGGCACTGCTGGTGGCGCTGGGGATGAGGGGTATGGCGATCAGCTGTTTCCTCGCCATGGCGGGGTGGAGGATTTCCGAGGTGCTCGTCTGGTGGCCTCTCGCCAAATACTATGCGCTCAAGCTCACTTCCAGCGCTGCTGATGAGAAGGCGGTGAAGAGTGCGTTGACGTATGCGAGGGTGACATCGACGTTTGTTGCGTCGGCGTTGAGCTCGGCGGGCGCGATGATGATGCTGCAGCACCAGAGCGCCAGCGCACTGCGCAAGAAACAGATCCAGTCCACCAGTGGTAGTGGAAAGGACTTGTTGACAATCGATACGACGCCGGGGTGGATTCCGAGGAGTTTGAGGCCGAGCAACTTGGGATTTTTGGGGAGGAGGATGGCGGTGGGGGAGAGGCAGCAGCCGAGGTTTGCTAGTCTGGCGCCCGCGGGTCACTTTTTGAGCAGACTGACGAGCTTGACTGTGCCGGGGACGCCCGGGTTGGTAGCACCAGGTGGAGGAGGGGGAAGTCCTGGGTTGGTGCCGGCTAGTCCGGAGTCGAGGAGCAGTGCGCTACCGGTCAGTCCGACAGCGGGGACGATGTTGCAGCCTCCGGAGGCGACGGGGGATGCTCCACCGGCGTCGCCGGTCCTCCCGGCTGCACCGCAGTTGAAGGTCTCGGAGGTGGACGCGAAACCCACATCGACGGCGCTCGGCAGACCCAGCCCCACCATCGACCTCACGCTGTTCGCCCTCGTCCGCGGTCTCGACACGCTCGTCCGTGCGCTCGCCTCCACCCCTACCACCACCACCCTCAAACAGACCGCTACCGCCACCAGATCTTCCCCCACGCTCCTCTCCCGCCTCGCATCCGGCATCGCCACGCAAGCGGACGGCTTCATCTTCGTCATCTGCTGCGCCCAGATCATGTGGGCCTGGTTCTACCACCCGGAACGCCTCCCCCCTACCTACGTCAAGTGGATCACCAACCTCGCCACCATGGACGAGCGGCTTCTGCTGGCGCTCCGCTGCATCCGACACGGCAAACCGCTGGTGTGGAACTACCAGAGCAAAGCGATGACTGCGGAGGGGGTGCATCTGTTGGGAAGTCTGGCGGAGGAGCTGGGACATCCGTATCAGTGGGGTGATCCGACGAGGTTGCCGAATACGAGCGCGGAAGCGAAGAAGATGATCCAGGAAGCGAGGAGGAAGGAAGGGAAGGAGGGGGAGTTTGTGCTGGACGGAGCGGCGGGGGCGAGGGGTAGGGGAGAGATGGGTGGTATGCCGTGCGAACTGGTTCATTGCGGTACGGGTGGTGCGAACTGCTACAAAAACGCGCTCTACAGGTGGATCAGGGGTTTCCGGATGAGCATGGCCATCTACTTCCCCGTGCACCTCCTCCCGCGGCTTCTGTTCAACCCACGCGCGTTCTTCCGCCAACCCCTCCCTGCACTGCTCAAGGTGCTCACCGGTGCAGCGCGTTCCGCCGCCTTCCTCGCAACGTATATTGTCGGAAACTGGTTCCCCATCTGCCTCGCTCGTTCCGCCCTCCTCCCGCGCTTGTTCCCCAACGTACCGTTCAACTTTTGGGACGCAGGAATCGGTCCTGCGCTGGGCAGTGTTGCGTGCGGGTTCAGCATTTTCATCGAGGAGAGGAGGAAGAGAGCCGAGATGGCGCTGTACGTGGCACCGAGGGCGCTGTTCGCCATGGTGGAGGGGGCGAAGAAGGGATGGTTGAGCGAAGGGGAGAGGACGGCGTTGTGGGCGGAGAGGGCGGCGTTCGGTGCGAGTGTGGGCGTCGTGGTTTGCGCAGCGAGGTACAGGCCGGATCTGCTGAGAGGAATCACTGGGGCTATGGGCTGGGTGGCGAGGAGTAAAGGTGAGGGTAGGGTCAGGAGGAGTTATGCTAGGGACGCAGTGTAGTTTTCACTTTTTGTCGCTGTGTCCTAACCCGAATGAAGGATTGATCAGATCCCTAACTCTCTGCTTCAACACCTTCATCTCCGGGAAACCTGATTGTACTTTTCGATCCCACACCAACTTCAACCCTTGCTCCTCCTGGGGAGCCAAAAAGTACACTCGAAACCTTCCCGCACTGGCATCGTCCACTTTGGGGATCATGAGAACTGCAGCGATGCTGGCACCTGCTTCTGCTTCCGAGGTGGTGGTGGTGGCGAAGGTGGAAAGCAGTTCTTGTTGAAACCAATTTGCACGAAGACCGAACTTGCATCTCTGACAGTACTGCTCGCGAGGTGGAAAGAGAAAGACGAATCAGTGAACTTTTCCACGCACCATGTCAAGTGCGGTACTT
This sequence comes from Pseudozyma hubeiensis SY62, assembly GCF_000403515.1. Taxonomy (NCBI): domain Eukaryota; kingdom Fungi; phylum Basidiomycota; class Ustilaginomycetes; order Ustilaginales; family Ustilaginaceae; genus Pseudozyma; species Pseudozyma hubeiensis. The sequence continues at coordinate 398,530 of NW_012133804.1, read as the reverse complement.
ACTTCGATAACGATCAACGGTGTCGGCAAACCTTCCACAGCAGATAGCGGTGGGATGAACGTGCTAGGATCCATGAGGTTCTCCGCCGCAGGCTGCGAAGTATCCATCGCCGCCGCTGCAGAGTGCGATGCCTCCAAGCCGTCCGATACAGCTGTCGCGGGCGAACAGTCGGTGCATTCCGGCTCATCGGCGGCGGTCGACATGGCAGATGCTGCTGCTTGCGAAGCTTCCACCGCAGCGGATGTCGTGCTCGTCGATGGATCCGTCATCGCTTTTTTTTTCGGTCGAGGCTGACGAAAGATGATGGTGTTCAGGACACAAGACAGAAATGAAATTGGCTCGATCGCTCAGATAAGAATCACTCAGTTCTCGGCAATCTTTTTGTATTTTTTGGCGAACTCCACTTTTTACGACGACAGCGATCCTTCCGACCACATCACCACACCTCACGTCACGGCTCAGCACGCTCTCACTCGCATTCGCATTCGCGCTCACAGACACCAATGAGGATTGAGACTCGTCCATGCATTGCTCTGTCATGTGTGGCAACCGGATCAAAGACATGCAGCAGTCTCGCTCTGTGTTCGAGCCCAGTTGGTCTTTCGCCCTCCTGCCACCGCTGCTGCTGTTGCTGAAGAAATCGAAAGACTTCTCTTCGCCCTGCCTTTCACCGAAGCGGCTGTGGCTGCAGCACCATAGACAGTCGAGGGCTTGACACCGGCGCCCACATTCCTGACGCTGGATTTCGGTGCACCGTTATTGAGGCTCTGATTCTCGATCAGCACCATCAGCTGCGGAGAGGATTGCGTCTCAGGCATGGTCGCGCTGCGCGACCAGCTGCGCTTCTTTGGGGGAGGAGCCATCTCTGAATTCTGACGTGACGGTGGCAGCTGCTCCTTCCTCTTCTTGATCTGTGATGTGCCACCGTCACGCGCTTTTCCCTGGGAGCGTCCGGGTCGTTGTTGTCCTCCCTCCTCTTCCTGCTCGCCCTCCTCTGAAATGGTCGGAATCTCGACGGTGACCGTCGACTCTGAATCGGCGGCAAGGAAGGGGTTGCCCTTTTTGCTGTTGCTACGCTTGAGTCCGACACCCTTTGCTCCGCCCAAGGTGCGTTTAGGGGCAGCAGCACTGCCGTTTCCATTGACGCCGGTGGCAGGACGCTTTTTTACTGGCGACTCTGACCGACTCCTGGCTTTGGCTGCCTTGACCTTGGCAGCTGCCTTGCCCGATTCTGTCTGCGAGCTTGCCATGGGCGCCGGCGTCGATTCTGTCGAGGAGGGAACGCCAACGCCCTCCATCTTTGCTGCAGCCGACATGATTCTGCCCAGCTTGCCCTTGCGTGAGCCGATGGTATTCGCAGATGAGGATGCCACAGCTGCTTTCTTTTTCTCCTTCTTGGCGAGCTTACGCTGCTCCTCAAGATAGTCTTTGAACTTGCCCCAAGTGTGGCTGCCGACGATCTGCTCGATGGCCTTTGCTTCGACAGGAGCGTCGTCGTCCACCTTTCTGGCAGGGAAGAGCGACAGAGCTGCCCGTTGAAGATCACCCTGAATCCATACGTCAAAGACATCTTCCCATTCACGAGCCGGGTTGGGGAAGTCGTAGTTGAACAAGATGGTGCGGATGGGACACGCGGGGTCGTGGATCTCGGGCTCGTCGTCCTCATCATCTTGCTCATCTTCAGGGCGAGCGCCATTGGTGTAGCGGGCCTTGTCCGACTTGTCGCCAGACGCTTTCGCATCCTTGGCTCGCTTCTTGCCCGAGCCTTCCTCGGCGGCGCTGCTCTCGTCCTCGTCCTCAGAAGAGTAGATGAGCCATTCGTCTTGGGCGTGACAAGCCTTGGCAAATTCGCGAACGATCCTCTTGGTTCCTGGAACTTTGAGACTGGTGCCTGCCACAATGAGAAGGTCGGGAGGAAGCGGCTTGAGCCTGGGAGGCCGAGCGGCTTTCTTCTTGGCGGGCACGACGGGTTCGGTGATGGTGATACTCCTGCCCGCGGCTGTGACGGGCTGCGATGACTGCGTGGACGGGCCGGCGCTGCTGCGTGCACCGTTGTTGTCGTCGGCTTCGTCGGCGAACGCTCTGGCTAGGATATCATCCTTTGAATCTGAGGCGGGCAGAAATGTGCCGAGCTCGGAGTCGACGATGCCTTCTGAGTCGATGCTCACATCAGCTTTTGCCTTGTCGCGTTCTTCTTTGAGCACAGTGCGCTGCTGCTGCGATTCGTGCTCAAGCTTGGCTGTCTCTTTGGCCTCTTTGCGTTCGCGAGCTCGTGTCTCTGCGGCCGATTCGGGTACGGGAGGTTCGTTCGGATCTCGAAGGCCGAGAATGTCACGCTGGAGGCACTGACCAACACGTTCTGCGCCCTCGTTCTGACCGCCGTAGAGGACGATGTCGACCTTCATCCTGCCTACACCTCTTGAACGCATGCCGTTGGAAGTGCGAACCTCGTCGGCAGTCTGGCACCGTGGGCAAGGGACAGCTTCGCCGTTCTGAAGGAGCTCCATGGCGTGCTTGCTATCCTCGTGGCCCAACGATGCCGATCCTTCACGCGAGGAAGGTGACGCGTCTCGATGATCGGGTCTGTGATGGACTGTGTTGCCGAGCATGAGCTTGTGGTTACACAAGGCACATGTGAGCGTTTGCAAGGTGCCGTGAAGCGGAATGGTGCGGGGAAACATGGGTTTCTTTTGATCTTCTTGCCCTTGCTGCTTTGAAGCAAAGAGGAGGTGCGAGTCTGATTTGGAGCGCGAGAATGCGGCCGAGCCGAGACGTTTGCGCTTTCCGAGGGCTCGGACGGTGGTTGTGGAGTCACCCACCTCGCCGAGGCCGAAGGTGAGACCGGCCTTCTCTTCGAGGCCGTCGATGTTTTGGGTGTAGACGCGCTGAAGCCTTCCCTCATCGTCGAGACGTTTGAGGAAGCGATGAAAGATGGTGGGTTCTGCCTCGTCGGCGAGCCTCTTGAGCTCTGCGACCATCGAGTAGAAGAGGGCAGAAGTGGATTCGGAGCTAAAGAGGCGAGCATCGAAGAGGTCCTTGCCAGAGGAGAGGCCGGCAGTAGGGTGCTTCTCCTTGAGCTTTTTGAAAAGACCATGGGCGGAGCGGAAATCAGGGATGTTTGCAGGAGAGGAGACCGAGATACCGGCACCGCAGATGACAGCAATACGGCGTGCGCCAGAAACGGCTTCGTAGAGTCGAGCGAGGTCTCGATCTACATCCCTGGAAGGCTGAGCAAAGGGCGGGACGGCGATGTCAGCAGGGAGGTCGTACTTGAGCGCTTTGAGATCGGAAGTGGAGCTAGAGCTGCTGCTGCTGCTGCTGACAGCAGATGATGGAAGTGCAGATTTGTCTGGCTTGGGAGACTCGTCGCGCAACAGATTTGCGATGGCCATGCTCTGTACGCGACGAGAGAGGCGACGGGATGATGGAGCCGAGCCAGGTGGCGGCGTGCTGGAGCCGGAAGAGACAGAGGAGGTATCATCGGAGGCGGCGGAAGCATTGTGTAGGGTAAGTCGAGGACGCGGCTCTGGTGGAAGCGAGACGGTTGCGTCGACAGGAATGTTGATGACGATCATGGCTGCGACTTAGGATCAGGGATCGAGCGTGTGTGACGAGCTGCTGAATCTAGCTCGAAATGGTGACCGTCAGCATGAGCGGAGCGGAGCCGATGGTGGTGGCAAAGCCCGTGATAGCGCCGAGGTGAATGCGAGGGGAGCAGCGATGATGAAAAGGGAAGCGAGGGCTGAGCTGGTGGTAAGCGATGAAGGGTGATGGCGAAAGAGCAAAGCGAGGTTCTAGCCACTCCAGCTGACCTGTGATTTCTGAGAAGCACAAAGCACGGAGAAGCAACCGACAAAAACCACAATCGGCCTTGCCGATGCTTCGCACGCTCTGTTGTTCCTGCACACACGCGCGCGCTCTTTGCCATAAGAGGTTGCTTGGTCGGTACGCATACACTTCTATCGACACGTCTTGTCACGACCGAAGCGGAGAGTCTCCAAAATCTATTTACTGTTAGCGGACAACGACAGGATAGACACTCGCGCGAGACCGTGTGAGGCTGCGTCCCGCACACTCGACTGATTCCGCCTTTGCTGTGGCCGAACTCGTGGGAGTTGCGGTGCATCGTCCATCGGCTCTTTTGCAATCACGAGCTGCGACTGCCGTCTTTGCTAGAACAGTGCGGCAAAGCCGATGAACATTGCAACGAGACTAGACTCCCGTCACTGTGACTTCCCGTTGAATGGGCAAGCTGTGCCTGTGACTGCCCGCAAGCACCGGCTCGCATCAACACCTCACCGCCACCGTCGAATTGATTCGATGATCAACCAGGTCGCTGCCTGGTGCCTTGTTCCACTACTGTCGAAGCTGACAAAACGCGCTCTTTAGAAGACCTGTGTGGCACAGCGTGACGCGACTCGATCGTCTTGTGTGTGGTCCTGCCTGTGTCGGTGCTGCTCGCTTGCTCGCTTGCTCGCTCGGCGTCTTGATCTCGCGGCCGTGTTTTGTTTGCTGCAGGGATCCGCAAATTTTGACAAATTGGACCCTGTGTCAGTCGTGTGCTTCGCGTGGTTGAACAATTCGACTTGCCTTTATCAGTCCTTGCTTGTCAGACCGCTGTTCTCGACATGCTTATACTCAATCGGCGTTGTTCGGCCTGTCTGCTGTCTGTCTGCTGATCCTCCACTCGCGCACAGAGCTCTTTCCCCGCATTTTGCCGCATGGACGGCTGTCGAGTGGTCTCAACGGCTGCGCTGCATTTCCGGAGCGGAGAGAGCTTCTTTCTTCGCTAACACACCACACGACCGCCGATCCCAAATCGCATCGAGCAAATCATAATGGCGGCTGCAGCTTTCCGAACAGCTCGTATCGAGCTTCCAAAGACGGCGTTCTTCTTGTGCGACATGCAGGAGAGATTCAAGACCGCCATCGCCAACTTTGACCTGATCACAACTACTTCGGCTCGCATGCTCAAGGCTGCAAAGATCCTCGACGTGCCTGTCTTCACCACCGAACAGAACCCAAAAGGTATGTGAAGCATTTCCATGGTATGCAGGCTGGTTGATGCGGCTCGGCTAGGCTACTTACCCCTACTATCCCTCGTGCCGACGTGTAGCACTCGGGGCCACGGTCGCTCCTCTGAGCGAACTGCTCAAGGATCTTCCAGAAATCTCGGCTAGTGCAGTGCATCCAAAGACCAAATTCAGCATGGACCTTCCCAACATCACCGACAAGTGGCTCCAGAGTGCAGGCGACATCAAGCACGTCGTCATCTTTGGTATCGAATCTCACGTGTGCGTGCTACAGACGACGCTTGACCTGCTGGATAGAGGCATTCAGGTGCACGTCATCAAGGACGGCGTATCCAGCTGCAATGTCGGGGAGATCGACGTGGCTCTCGAGGTGAGTGGCAATACTTTGTCTACGTTGCCCCGATCTAGCTGCTGACGCTATTACCGCTTTACCGTTGTGACAGAGAATGCGAAGCTCGGGGGCCCAGATCACGACCTCGGAATCGGTCCTTTTTCAGATGCTCGGTGAGTGTTCGACAGAGCACACGAATCATACTTTCAAGGGCAATGCTGACCTATCCGTACCTTCTTCCATCTTGTGTTTGTTGCAGTCGACGCCTCGCATCCCAAGTTCAAGGCTATCTCGGGTCTCATCGTGAGTGACCGCATGCTGTCCCTGACTGCTGATCTTGTTGTCGTGAGGAGAGCGACTGACACCCATCTGCGCTTCATCTTCACAGAAAGAGGAGAAGCAAAACATCAAGGAGGCCGTCAACACTCTGGGTCTCGCCAAGTACTAAACGTCAATCATCAACAGTGCCTTCTTTGCAATCATCTTACAGTCTTTTGATGGCGATGAAAGCCAGGCATGTGTGTCTCTTTGGAAAAGTGCACTTCGGGCGGCGCGCTTCTGCGCAGCTGTTACGCACAAAAAAAGTGTTGGACTGGACTGTGGAAATTGAGAATTGCGCATTTGATTCCGATGAAACAGACTCAGCTTCGGAAGCAAAGCCGAGTTGAGCTATAGTACTCAGCCTCACACCCTCTTGCTTTCCTTCGCCGGCTACCACCATCACCTCGGCCGCCTCTTTCGCTCTCGTCATGAGCGCATCTCCACCATGAGCGTCGAATCAAATACGGTCACCCTCTTCGTCCTCGACATCTCGTCGCGCATGGGAGAAACGCGTCAGGTCCAAGATCGCATCGTCACCGAAACACAGTCAGTACAACGACGCTCTCGTTCCACCACGCATCTGCAATGGGTCTGCGAATTCGTCTCCGCTCGCATAGCAGAGATCATCCTTCGCGGCCTCAAAACAACCCGCGTCGGCATCATCACCTATGGCTCGCCCCGCACAAACAACTCCATCCCTGACTCGCCCGACGACTACCAGGGCATCGACGAGATCTTCTGGCCTGCACTACCCACCCTCGATACCTTGGATCTAGTTCAGAGCCTTCGCGCAGTGCATCCAGATCAGAAGGCGCCACTAGCTGATCCGCTGGCTGCGCTCGTAGACGCCATCCAGCTCTCTTCTGATCCGGAGAAGGGCGGTATCAAAGGCTCTCAAAAGAACACGTGGAAGCGCACAGTCTACCTCGTCACAGATGGACAATCCCAGTTCGGCTTCGATGGTGCAGAGGCCATCAGCAATAAGCTCCAAGATGAAAACATCGCTTTGCGTCTCCTCGGCGTCGACTTTGACGATCCAGAATCTGGTCTCAAGCTCGAGGGCAAAGACAAGGTCAAGCAAAGGAACGAACGGTTTTGGCGCGACTTTCTGGCCCAGATACCCACCGCTGGTTTCGCGACCGCCACCTCAGCCATCGCCCAGTCCGCCATGCCAAATGTTCAAGTCACAAGACCAGCACCATCAAAGACCATCCTCGCCTTTGGCGATCCGCAAGATCTCTCCTCTCATGGGTCCTTTCAGATCCCCATCGCTCTCTACAAGATGACCGACCCAGCTCGACCAATGACCCAGTCCAAGATTTCCAAACTCGCAAGAGAAAGCGCCGAGGCAACTCAAGAGCGCCAGCGCGAGCAGTCACGGCGCGATCATCTCAATCCTACATCGACCCCTGTAGCTCTCGTCAAAGACGAGCCTCCAGAATCATCCGTCGTATACCGCGCAGATCTAAAGCGAGAGTACTTCCTTCTCGACCAACTCGCCGCTCTTTCAAACCCCAACACGCAGCCTGAGCCGCTTCCGCCAGATTTGGATGCAAGCTTCACAAGAGCATGGAAGCTCGGTGCCAGTCTTATCCCCGTCCCGGAAGATGCCTTTGGTCAGATGGACACGCACAAGAGCATGGAAATCCTCCACTTTTTCAACGCGTCCGCCTACCGAAGGGAGTACAACATGGACCACATCTGGTACGTCTTTGCCGACCATGCGCAGATCAAAGCACAACTTCAAGTATCGACGCTGGTCCGAGCCATGGTAGAGTTGGATGTGCTCGCCGTCGTCAGGCTCGTCAGGAAGGATGGTGCGGAGCCCGAACTCGGCGTTCTCAAACCCAAGGTGGAGGAGCACAACGAGTACTTTTTCTACTCCAAGGCGCCGTTCCGTGAAGACTTGAGGAGGTTCCCCTTCCCACCGTTGGATAGGATCATCACTACCGACGGTCAGGAGCTTCGTCAAGGTCCCACCATCCCAGATGACGCGGATCAGCAGGCGATGGATGCGTTTGTCGACAGCCTCGATCTGCCAGGGGATTGGTACGACGTGCTCGAGTCCTACAATCCGGCCATACACGGTTTGAAGACGGCGGTTCGTCAGCGCTTCATCCATCCAGAAGGCAAAGAGATTCCGGGGCCCCATCCTGAGTTGGTCAAATATCTCGAAGCGCCCCCCGAGGTGAAGTCTGCTGCGCTCGAGGCAGCAAAAGCATGTCGCGAGAGGTTCAAGATCGCCTACGTTCCACCAAAGGGAAACGCAGATAGGAAGAAACGCACGCTTAACGCGATGCAGGACGACGAAAGGCATCGGAACAGATCTGCGGCGGTTGAGGACGGAGGAGAAGCGAGGAAAGCGGCTCGATTCGAAGGCGCTCCAGCAGCCAGCGGTGAAAGGAAGAAGATCGTGTTGGATCAAGATTCGGATGCCACCGAGGATGAGGACGATTCGGTCGACGCTGCGGCGACTACGAAATCTGAGCAAGCCTCTCAGTCTGCACCGCGCACCGCCAAGCAGTCGCTGTTGCGCCTTTCCGACCCAGTCAAGCACCTCCATGAATTGGTAGAGAAGGACGACGTCACATCGGCGATCAACTCGCTCGAAGCTACGCTCTACCATCTCGTTGCGGAGAAAAAGTACGATCTGGCAGCCGAAAGCATGGGAGCGGGTAAGAAAGTGGCGCAGGAGTACGAAGAAGCTATCAACTGGAACCTCTTTGTCCGCTCCTTTAAGAAGATGTTGCTCAAGGAGCATAGGGACTTTTGGGATGAGAAGATCAAGGGGAAGTTGGAGTATGGATTGGTGACCGAGGACGAAGATGAGGCGAGACAGTCGGATGTCACTGTGGAAGATGCGAGGGAGTTTGCAGACACGGATGAGGTTTGAGTCGCAACTCACACACGTTGAAATGGCAGCGCATTTCTGATTTGTGCAGTTTCGCGGCGATCTGGTTCCAAAACGTGGAGAGAAGAGTGACAGGCTGCTGATGAGAAGGTCAGGACGAAGCTGTTTCTTGTGGCTGCTTCGTTTTGGGCGAAGTGGAGAAACCCATGGCCAAGAGGTTGTTCTTCTGAGCTGGCATCTTGTTCTTAGCACCCTTTGCACCACCCTCGCCGGCTCGATTTGATCCATCTGGAGGAACACCGATCTGCATGAGTTCGTAGAATTTGTCGAAATGTTCCTTGGGAAAGATGCCACCACTCGCCTGGGGATGACCGTTGAAAGCGTTGCCACCCACGGCCTCCATGACCTGTTTTTTCCACTCAGGATCTTGGTCGGCAAAACTGTTGAGCACCTCGATGATGTTGACCTCTTCTCCGCGCTTCTTTGCTACCTGAGCAATTCGACAGCTGAAATTCACCAAACCTGGATTGTACCCATCGTTGGCACACATGACCACCTGCAAATTTTTACTCTTTAGAGCACCGGTCCAACGTATTGCGATTGATGGATGGACTTGGTAGGCGGAAGTGATGCGGAGGAGAGCCACTCGACCGTCCTTGGAGAATTTGGGTGGGGTGTGCGTGCAACGTTCTGTTTCGAGTGATACTGCGTCTCGGGCAGAGTAGAGTCGAGCAGCGTGCTGGTTGGTGGCAGGATCGAGGATGGTGAGAGGAGAAGTTGAGGTGGAGAGGGCAGACCAGGCGGTGATGACGTCGAAATCGGGAGTTCTTCGTGGTGCGTTGAGTAGGGCTATGGCTGATCCGAGGCGCTTTTTGGTCCACTTCTTGACCTCAGGGACGAGATCGGGGAAGGGCGGGTCCCAGTCGACGTTGACACTGAGATCACCCATTGTCCCAAGCACGGCGACATAGTCGATCGAGGTCTGGGCTTCTTCTTGCTGCGAGGGGGACCACAGGGGTCGACAAAGCACCAAGGTGAGTAAGGATGCTGTAGCTACAGGCTTGTGGTGGCATGCGTTGAGCATCAAACATCCTTGAGGGCCCGGGTCTCCTTGTGCTAGCCAGTGGTGATCTACGACCATTGTTCGAATCGCTTCGGGATGATCTGACCTCCAGCCGTGCTCAGCACCAGGAACGAGAGGAGGACTGTTGCGAGAACCTTGGTCCAGCACGATGATCCACTTGGCGCCGTATTCGGCCATGGAATCGCGCTGCGCTTCTGCTGCAGGATTGCTGCCCTTTGTCATGAGATGGATGTGGATTCGAGAAGGATCAATTGCGAGAGCTTGAGTCAAGGTGCGGTACATGATGACTCCAGAGCAGAGGCCATCTGCGTCCTTATCTGGTACGAGGAGGATGCGATCCTCGGGAGGTGAGGCTGCGCATGCCCGGAGGAATTCGGATGCTTCTTGCATCTTGGAAGCAGGCGCAGGCCATTCCGGATGTTCTTGAGAGAGGCGAGCGACCTGTATGTGCGGTGGTGAAGGTGCAGGAGAAGGAGATTTGATCCGATTGACCTTCGGAGTAGCTCTTGAGCGTTTTGTTGGAGCTGCACTGGTAGAGGCAGACGGTGAGGAAGCTTCCCGTTTCGACATGATGCTGAGTGTGAGGGCGTGCGGGAATGGTGTTGTAGATCGTGTAGGTGCTAGCGAAAGAAGAGGACGCCAAATTGTGCGAGGTATCATGCCTCGCAGGCTGTCAAACGCGAACGATGCTGCTGCTGCTGGGTTGACCTGGTGCTATGCTCGAAGATCCGAGAGCGAGATGGTGGATCTTATTCATGGTCAATCGCTGTTACGAGCACACCAAAGGGTCCATCCAACCACGCAGGCACTTTGGCCTCACGTCATGCAATCACAACGACGTCAGCGGGCAGAGCCTCTGACAAGCTCGCAAAATGTTACATCGAAGCACTACGCCTACCAGCACAACCAAATTAAGTAATACTGACTTATGCGCGCCTTGTGCTGTTACTCGTCGGCGTGCGGGCATCGGGTGAGCCGGTCAGAATGAGCTGTGACTTGGACTGTGACTGTGGGAAATTGAAGTTGAAAGCGGAGAGTGTCCGACGTCGTCCGGCAAAGCAGCTCTGTGCAACGCTGGTTGCAGTTGCCTCTCTCTCTCTCTCTGCATCATCATCACCATCTCATCCATCGACGATCCTACACCATCACACACAATGATTGCGACCGCCATGCTTCCCCGTGTCGCTCTGCGTAGCGCTTCCACTGCCTCCCGCGCACTGCCTCTCCGCCGAGGCTTTGCTACCTCGCGTGTCGACCTCGCAAACACCCTCATCTTTCTCGAGCACAAGAAGGGCAACTTTGCCGCCGCCACACTCTCCGCCCTCACCGCAGCACAGAAGCTCGGCGGTGACATTGATGCGCTCGTCGTAGGTGGTGAGGCTGACGCCAGCCAGGTCGCCGAAAAGGCCGCAAAGTGAGTATCTTCTACCACCGCTTCTCCGCCTTTTTCTTCCGCTGACCCCTTGGATCTGTCGCACGCCTCTGCTGCTCTCGTATCTTGTTCCATTTAGGCTCCCTGGTCTCAAAAAGGTGCTCTTTGCCAAACATGCCGACTTTGCCAACAACCTCTCCGAACCCCTCGCACCGCTCATCAAGAAGATCGTCGAGTCCAACTCGTACAGCCACGTTTGCACAGGTCACACCGCTGTCGGCCGTGACATCTTCCCGCGTGCCGCTGCTTTGCTCGACTCGTCCCAAATCTCGGACATCATCGGTCTCGAGGGTGAGGACACCTTTGTCCGACCCATCTACGCCGGAAACGCCATTGCCACCCTTAAGAGCTCCGACAAGGTCAAGGTCTTCACCGTGCGAGGTACTGCCTTCGACGCTGCTGCTCAAGAGGGCGGAAGCGCCACCACCGAGGAGGTCAAGCCCGATGGCGTCGAATCGCTCACCGACTTTATCGAGGAGAAGGTCTCCGAATCGTCTCGTCCCGACCTTGCCACCGCCCCCCGTGTCGTATCCGGTGGTCGTGCGCTCAAGTCGGCCGACAACTTTGTCAAGTATATTGAACCGCTCGCTGATTCGCTCAATGCCGCTGTAGGTGCTTCGCGAGCCGCCGTCGATGCCGGATACGCCGACAACGCTCTCCAGGTGGGTCAGACGGGTAAGATCATCGCTCCCGAGCTCTACGTTGCCGTCGGTATCTCGGGTGCCATCCAGCACTTGGCCGGTATGAAGGACAGCAAGACCATCGTCGCCATCAACAAGGACGCAGACGCTCCCATCTTCCAGGTCGCCGATCTCGGTCTGGTCGCTGACCTGTACGAGGCTGTGCCCGAGATGCTCGAGAAGATCAAGTAGATTCGCATCTTCTCAAGTAATCCAGTGTATCTTTCCACGTGCCTTCGTATCGGTCGTGCCCTTGAGCTTGCGCGTACTGTTCATCTGTGCTCTTCATTGTATGAGATGTCTTTTGTGCAGATCTCAACTGCATCGATCGGATCGTCCAAAGGCTATGATTTGAGTGAGCATGTCGAATACACTGTATGCTTGACGAGCGTAACGCGTATAGGGAAAGCGAGTCGGCAAGAAAAGTGTCAATCAGATGAAATGAGAATGCACGGGCACCGATCCATTTTTGTCACTTTCTTGCTCCGCTCTCCTTTCTTTCCACTGTCCTTCGCACAACACCATGCAATAGCATCGCATCTAACATCATCACCGACTTCGAAATGCCGGTCTCACTCGTCGATGGATCCGTCGTCGGCGATGGTAGTCAGATCGGCATGTTTCCCGTTCTGGCGGACCAGCGTCTCGACAAGCCTGCCACCCTACTCCGCTCCTCCGCCAACCCTCGCATGGATCTCGTCCTGCTCATCGTGAAGGATGCAGCCGCACAGTCCACTCCTGCTGCCGCTGCACCTCCAGGTATGTCGGCTGCACAATTCGCGCTCGTACAGCGCATGTTAGCGGCACGTCAGCGTGGTGCACAAGCAGGCGGTGCACAGGGCCAACCCGAGCCAAAGCGTGGCCCGCAGATCCATCTCGTTCTCTGGCGCATGGGCGACGACAGCAGTGTTGTATGGTCTTCATCGCTCACTTTTGATAAGCTTATGGACTTGGCTCCCGACTTGCCTGGCGCTTCGCAACAAGAACACGAGGATGTCCACCTTCACGATGTCGCGTGGAGCCCTAAGGGCGATCGTATCGCCGCGCTAGCAAGCGTCAAGAGGTCACCCGTAACCTCTACGTCCACAGCCACCTCTCGAATCACAACTTTTCTCAGAACCTATTCGGTCCAAGACGGTCGCCTGCTCTCCACCATCCCCGTTCGCTCCGACAATGGCACCCTCAGCAATCAAGCTGACCACGACTTCGCAGAATCAAAGAGTCTAAGCTGGCTCGATGTCGACTTTGGTTTGGCAAACGATGTTATCGACGGCAGTAGCGAATCTCTTCTCGCAAAATTGCCGCCTCTTCCTCTCCTGCCTGCAGCAGACACTTTTGCCTCTGCCGGAGGTTCAGGCAACCTGATGCCCCACCAGCTCAGAATGATGCAGATGAGCGGTCAAAAGCCTCCACCCAGCTTCCAATATCCTTCTCACATCGCATTGCAAGGTAGGGGACCTCTGGAACGCATCCCTCGACTAGCGAAGGCAGATGCTGATTTGCGCTTGGTGGAAGGAGGCGAGATGTCGCTTGCTCTCGACTCGGATCTTGCGTGGCCATTGTCGCCCGAGACAGTCGTCCTTGTCTCTAGTCCCAATAGCGCGTCAACCAACTTGATCCTGGATGGTCAGATCGAGATTGGCTCGCTACAGCTTTCGCAGATCGTCAAGCAAGAGCAGAAAACCGGCTCACTCGCATCCTCGTCCTGCGCGGTCTTGCTGTCCCGCGACATGATGCGGGCCACGGCGATGTCAACAACTTCCGACTCGGGCATTTCTCATCATCAGCTTGAATTACCTCTGCCAGTGACCTCAACTTATGGACCTCTCGACGCACGTCGTAAGCTCTCCGCCGTCAGCCGCGCAAGTCACCTACTCCGTTTCTATCTCGGATACGCGCTTGATACCGCCTCCGCCTTGCAGCAAGTCTACCAGAAGGAGTTTGTGCAAAAGGTTACGAGCGAATGGACAAAGAACATCGACGACCTCAGCATCAAGTTTGGCGGCGACATGAAGTACGAGCTCATCAATGTCCTCCTCACCGGCCGTGCCGGTCCTGCAGCAGAACAGTTCTTGCTCGGTAACCTCACAGAAGGTGTGCTGACTCGGCTAGAGCAGCAAACTCTCACGGCGACATACACGCTCAAGAAGCTCATCTCTGAAAGTCTCAAGCCGGCCTTGGAACGCTGCATTGTTTGTCTTACGTGCCTTGTGGGTCAAGCTCAGTTTTTCGGTGAAAGCGAAGAAGAGTTGACGCAAGCGCTCGACTTCCTGCAACTTTCCTTGGATTCCACCTTGAGTCTGGCGGAAGACGTAGACCTCGAAGCGCTCATATCGCAAGAGTTCTACAGGTGGTGCAGGACCGAAAGAGAAAGGCAGGAGAGGATCAAGCAGGATCAAGACGAGCCTAGGCTGCCAATCACCTACGATGTTCACTACGTGGCCGGCTATATCGACAGAGGCTTCGAGAACGAGGACTTACAGGCGAGGCTCGGCAACGACGTCTCGTCTGACGCATTTCATCACGGTTTCGCGCCGCAACGAAGCACAGGTACGTTGCAGGATACTCTGAAGGAAGCAATGGCATTTCTGGCAGCACCCCGTGTCAGGAATCTGAAAGCAAAATCACAGCACGAGCTCTCGGATAAGGACAAGAAGGCAGCGCTCGCTATCGTCCCGACATTGATCAAGGCTATCGAGATCCTTGGTGGTCGAGTGACACAACTTCTGCGCGCGAATCTGGATCAGGCAACCGTCGAGCGAACAGGGTCGTGCCCAGCGGCAAGACAAGGTTGGAGTATGGCATTCGAACCAGCTCCCGCGCTTTCAATCTCCTCTACTGCAAATATCGAGGCGCTCACAAGCCGCACTTGCACCTCTGTCGTGCATGACGAGATGATGTTGTCTGCCCACATCCTTCGGTCTGACTCGGAACAGTCCTCCCCTCGCGAACCCATCCTCGTTGTTCGCCAGAGCCTTGCATCTGACTGCGATGCCACAGTCTACGCACAACTTTCCGTCTCCAGCGCAGAAGAGATCTCTATCCTCGACATCGGATTCTACGGCGACGCAGAGCTACTTGTCCTCGCAACATTGCCTTCTCCTTCGGTAGGGGTTCTGCTCGCGTTCGACCTAGCCGATCTCCCCTTCACCAATGATCGTAGTGGTCCGATCGCAACCGTCACCCCGGCTCGAGCCACCGAGTTTGAGAGCGACTTCAAGCCAGGCAGGCTCGCCGTCAACACGAACAAGCAGACGGTAGCGGTGATCGAAGAGGAGGCAAAGAGGATCATGTATCTAGACATATCTGTCGTCGAGCTCGCCGATATGGCGATGAACGAGGACGCATGAATTGGAAGAGGTGTGAATATCATAGTCCACTCCATCCCTTTGTGTGCTTGCGGTTGTTGTGTGCTTCCGATCGTTGAGGGCGGGACAGACTGGATGTGAGTGTACAGACCTTGTCACCTAGGCGAGACGAACGAGTCCAACCAGCGTTGGGAACGCCAGATCGCAACGCCGACGTGTCATAGACAACAAGCGGAGAAAAGTCACATACAGTCGCAATAGCATTGACAGCGATGCCACTGGCCTGCTCGTGTCTCTTGCCGTTTCGTGGGACCCATGGGTGGTCAATTTTCAGCACGATGGCAAGAGCGTGGCAGAGCAGCAGGATCAACACCCGCCGCAGGTGACACGACAGTCGCAATAGACGAAGAAACTGTTGTCGCGCAAACTGGGACGAGACAGGTGTGGTAAGCTTTGATTTGCGAGCTGGGTTTAACAGACTTTGCCTTCGGCGAGAGAGACTTTCGCGTTCAATTATTTTGAGGAACAATGCACGAAGTATCATCGTTCACTGGATGATACTGTCCAGAGATAAGTCAGCGTCAGCAACACACACCCGCATCTTCTTTTTTTTTTCCTGTGTGGGAGGCGGCGTCGGCCGTAGATCAAGCGACAAAAGTCAGCAGATATTGTCGCAAAATCTATCAGACAATTTGTTAGCAAAGCATCGGGAGGGTAATCATCGTGCAAAAGTGATCATTTTGTTGATGTCGATTCACTGGCACCGGATGTAGCGTGTCGGAGGGCGAAACCCCGTCAAGAAGCCCATATCGAATATTCGAGTGCAAATAGGGACAATTAACACGACTGTGCCGAACGCTCCTTGTCGACTATGCCGACAATGCTTCTATCTACCTACAGCGTACCAGAGTCTGAAGCGAAATATTTACAGAGTCGATAAATCCCATCGCTACCCTTAGCGTGCATCGCTGTTATGAACTTGATTTTGTCATGCTTATCGTGACTGTGCGCCACTGGCCTGTAATCGTCATACGACACGAGCAAGCCAGTGAAGACTGGGCACCATGATTGAACAAATTTGTCTCATCATCAAAGTTGCGAAGATCTTTTTTTTCAACACTCAATTTTCGAGGATACTTTTATCCTTCAAGATGAAACGAAAGCCGTGTACGAAGTCGCAAAGCGAGTCAATCGCCGACAGGTCCAAAAAAGGAGACGAAAATGAAACGCGATACGAGCCACGTACGATTTAATGTACCAAGTGACTAGGTTCGTATTCAAGAAAAAATAACGACAAAGGTCAGGTCGGGACTGGTCGTTGAGGTCCTTTGAAAATCTAGGCAGTCTAAGCAGGTTACAAATTGTCGTCAATAGGTGGCCAGTAGCCATATTTATAGGTCACCAATTCGCATATTCAAATGCGATTTGAGAGCGAGTACAATGATCACCTCAACAATGGCTGCCATCTGAACCACACGGGGTAGGCATGTGGCGGATGTAAATAGTAAATGCGAACGGATCTATCGAACGGATCTATCCTGCGTTCGAGCATTAAAAAAGCGAGCGTGCGCATGAGGCTCGGACAGCGGAACCTCTTTCGGAGTCGGAGGGACACTCCAAACGGGTCATCAAACTTTTAGAACGCGACAGCTCCGCAGAGTGGGTCAGGTACAGAAGGAGGACGACTATCTAGTAATAACAGAAGCAGAAGCTGGGTCTGAAGCAGCAGCATCCAGCAACGCGCGGGCGGGGACGGCGAGGGTTCCAACACTGACCAACACTCTGATGCTGCCAAGCGTGGGCCTGTGGCGCAGCAGGCCGACGTGTACCCGAGTGATGCGGCATCTCTACCATCAGCATGATACAACCGTGACAGACAGGAAGCTCATCAGCACGGCAAAGTCTGGCGGAGATCTACGCGGATCATCATCCAGCAGATTGGTGATGCGTTGCTCAGAGCTATTCGGGCGAAGTAGATGTGGCGGGCTCTTTCACGCGATCGGCCCCTTCGAGCAAAAGCGAACAAGAGGGTCCGTCCTTCTCTTCTTGTGGTCTGCAGCCTCTGACCCCGAATTCAACACAGATCCGAATGAGCTGCATCTGGGCGTCGCAGTTCTTCGCCTTTCCGTGAATTAGAATGCGCATCCGCATCCAGGCGAAGAGTAATTCAACACCGTTGTTGGAATGCACCATCAGCGTGTGGAGGCATGCACACCCATGTGATTGGAGCGGGTGATGTAGAATACGTCTCCGTGAATGCCCTTTCCACCATCGGCGACTCCGACAGACGCTTGATTGGATGCATCAGGCCGTCACGTCGTGCAGCTCACTGTCTCACCACCATCCTTGCCTCTCAATTAGAGCTCATCTCGGACTCATACCCACGTCGCCGCCTACCTCCGCCACACCCTCCTCGATACCCAGTCTAGATCCGCTTGCCACACTCTTCCCGCTGGTCCGCATCAAGTCATACGCACGCCAATACTCAGCCTCTCGGCTGCTAGCCCTCCACAATGCCGTCCGTTTTCAAGAACCTTCGCAAGACCTTCACAAAGTCTTCCGAGGGCAGATCATCGAAACGTAAGAGTTCAAGCTCGACCGCCGCTCTCGGCGCAGGGAAAGATACGAACAACATCAACGACGATGCCGCGCTCGCTTCACCTCAGACAACCGACACATCCAGCATCGCGAAGGGCTCCGCATCCACCAACTCGAGCCAATCAATACCCCATGGAAGTGCCTTGAACACTCAGCAGAGCTTCGACAGTGTTTCGTCAGCCGGTCGCAGCGCCACAAGTGGAAACAGAAGAAGCATGTTCCCGCTCGACATCGCCAAGCAAGCTGTAGACCAAATCGTGTCCAGAGCCACCATTTCGGTCGATTCAGTCAACGTCCGTGACTTGACCTCGGACGGCTTCCACGTCAGCCTGCACATCCACGTCGCCAAGACCGGCCCAGCAAAAGCCAAAATCACCTTTCCGGATGGCCTAGATCTCTACCTTCATCCAACGGACACGGTAAAGACTGCAAACATACGCCTATCTCCCATTAAGATCCGCACCGCCAACAGACAAAGTGGTCTCACAGTCGACGGTCTGCTCACTGCACGCCCTAGACACACGGCGTCTCGGGGCCTCGACGACCTCTTCCATACTCTGCTAGCTTCCACCGGTGATGTCGTCCTGAGGGCGGCCTCTGAAAACACCGAAGTCAAGGCGTATGGCATGTCGTTCAAGCGCATCGCACTCGAAAAACAGATCGTTATACAGGGCCTGAACAATCTCGGCGGCGTCCTCTCTTTTGATCCTCCACCGTCAGCTCCATCGTCATCGGTTGCTGCTCAACGTAGCAGCATCCAAGACTTTCAGATTCTTGGAGGGGATCCCACGGCTGGCATCTCGTTCCAAGCCAACGTCGAGCTCAACAACCCAGCAGAGATCACGGCCCAGATTGGTGACGTTCGCCTCAATCTGCAGACCGACATCGATGAGCTTAGAGCTGATGGCAAGGACCAGAACGCCATGATCGGACACGTGATTCTGCCAGACCTATTGCTCAAGCCAGGATCGTCAAGTGTCGTCATTCGCGGCAACGTACTCGTAGCGCCTCAGGACGACTCAGCGCGCACCGCTGGCATCACTCTGATCCGCTTCCTCCTCGAAAATCGCTCCATCTCGGTCAATGTAGTTGGCTCTGATACTTCTTCCGACATACCGTGGGTCGCTGCACTCTTCAAAAACGTCCGCATCTCCGCTCTGCTCCCTGCCCTCGGCATCAGTTCCAAATTGCTTGACGGCGCATCGCTCGTGCCTGCCGAAGAGATGGGTCCAGCACCACAGTCTCAGCTTTGTGCGCGCGCCACACTTCGCAACCAGCTCGGCCCGCCGCTGCACATCCACTCGCTCAAGGTGCGAGCGTTCCAGGACGTCCCCGAGCCGACTTCCAAGATACCATCCGCTGCTGCTTCTGACATCGAGCCCATCCACCTCGGCGACATCAGTACTCCTCCCGATTGGCCTGTGCTAACGCTCTCGTCGGACAATCCTGTCCATGCCAGTCTCCCTTTCAGCTTATCGGGAGGCGGGGCCTCATACGTACGCATCTTGCAGACGGAAGCGAAGCGCAAAGGTATCCAGCTGAACCGACAATTGGTCGCAGCATTGCGGCTCATGCCCACAAGTGATGGTCAGCAGATGGCGGCATCCGAGGCGCTTCAGTCGCCAAGCAGAGGCAAAGAGGAGCAGAACGAGGCGCTCGATCTGCCCAATGTCGTTGCCAGCGCCCTTTCTTCGCTCAAGGTCTCAGCACACGTCTCTGCCAATGTGTCCATCGGGGACTTTCGCATACCTGGCGAGATCGAGTTTGTCCAGAATCAGCTGCCCATCGCGATCACCGTAAAGACAGCCAGAACCATCCTCCCCACCGTCGGCGCCCCGCTCGTCGATGCGCTGATCGATCAGGCTAGAGTGTCCATTACCAGGCTCAAGATCTTGGACATGGACGAGAAAGGGCTCAACATCGAGGCAGACATCGGCTTGGTCGACTTTGGGCCGCTGGACGTTGAGATCCACTTTGACCAGGGACTCGACATCGTTCCCAGAACTGATGTGCATTCCGAAGAAACGGTAGATTCCATCGCTCGCATCGTCTTTGCGGAACCCGTGCGAGGAGTTGCCGGCAGCGAAGAGCTGCTGAAAACGCGACTGCGCATCCTTCCCACCGTCGGGCCAAAGAGTGTTGCAAAATTCGCCACCTTTGTCTCTCAGCTCGTCCAAGCCGACGAACTCCCCATCCGCATCTCATCCGACGCCTGCCGCGTCGTAGCTGGAGGCGCAGAGTTCCCTGCTGTGTTGACCAAGGCTGTCAGCTTGCCAGGATTAGGAGGTCTCACCGGCATGACTTTGAACGGACTTGACATTTATGACGAGGTAGCAGCCCCAGCAGGTCCTGGACGAGGAAGAGCTTTGAGCTCCTCATCTTCTTCGAGCGGCGGTTCCAGCTACCTGGTCGGCAAAGAGAAGGCGTTCAGGATGCGAACCAGGGTCCGCATCCCTCACAAGGGTCTGCTCGCGGTGGCCCTCGCCAAGATCGAAGCAGGTGTCGTATTTGAAGGCGTTCAGATCGGAATCATCTCTGCTGAAGATATCGTCTTTTCCCTCAATGCGGCCGACGTCGAATTCGAAGCCAACGGGTACATCTTCGTAGGCAGCGAATCAATCAAGGAGAAGCAGCCTGTGGCAGAATACCGAATCGCTGCTCTCCAGACTTTCGGCAAACTTGCCACCGCGCTCTTGTCGGGAACACCTGCCGAGCTCACCGTCACCGGGTACCGGGCATTTGCAATGGGCGAAGTGCAGCTCGGCTCCCTCAGTCGAAACCAGATGCCTTCCCAGCTTCTTAGCAGGCCGTCTGCAAGTTCGATGCGCAGGGCGTCCTCGACTTCGACACAAAAGCAGGAGACGAAGCTTCCGCGAGCCGGGTCCCTCAAAACATCAAGCAGCGCTACCTTTACGCAGAGACAAGTGCCGTGGTTAGATCAGGCTTTCCAGCAAGTCTCGATCAAGACAGTCCTTCAACAAAGCGTGCATCCGGTCATCAAAGATATGCAGATCGAGAAGATCTTTGCCAGCTTTCGTCGACAAGAAGCGATGCAAGCCGAGATCGACAAGCTTGCGTTCCACATTGAAGTGCCACTGAGTGTCCGCTTCGAAGTTATATCCATTCAGGCCGATATCGAGGTGCACTACGATGGCTACGGATGTGTCGGAACGGGCAAAATCGATGCCAACGTACAATCGTGCACGCCAATGGAAGCAAGCAACGGTGACGGCGGGGATGACGCAGTCGGTCGGTCGAGTTGCCTTGTTCGGCTTGCGCCCGGATCTTTCAAGCTCGTTACTCCACCTACCGAGGGACTGGCCCAGCTCGTTGCACATATCGCTGACAGCGAGCAGACCAACAAGATCAGCATCCGCGGCAAGGCTCGAGCTCGCGTCGAGGTTGCTCTGGGTGAGATCTTCGTGGATGTCGATCTTGGGAAGCAACCGCACGTTTTACACATGGACGGTGTGCGTGGATTGCGATCCAGTCCGGTCCAGTACACCAATCTGCAGGTCGTCGAGGCGTCCAGCGATTTCCTCAAGATTGTCTTCTCGCTCTACCTCAACAATCCCAGCAAGACCTTGCAGGTGGCTCTTCCAGACACGGACCTCACCATGGCTGCCTTTTACAAGGGGTCGTACGTTGGAAGAGCTCACATCCCCAAAGGCTTCAAGTTGGAGTCTGGGCCGGTGGCGGTGCACGACATCCACTTTCGATACTGCCCGCCGCCCGAGGTGGAAAAGGAGGTACGCGACATCCCTGCCAACCTCTTGTCAGGTCGCACAACCACGCTCGAGATTCGGGGAGACGACGAGTCGAGCGAGATTCCCATGCTCATCCCAGCTCTCAAGAACATCCACCTTTCATTTGATCTCAAGCCGATGATGGATCGTACGCTGATTGATAGCATCTCCATCACTCTGGGCGTCTCTGCATTGACTTCCGCCTCGGTCGACGCCGAATTTGTGGTCAACAATCCGTTAGGCGTGCCCTTTGACCTGGTCGCCATGTCTTTCATGGCCTCGTACCAGGGCCAACCCTTTGGCAGCTGCACGATCACGTACGCGTCTGAGCACCCGCTGCGTGTGCCTGCGGGCAGCGTCAAGCAGCCGGGTCAGCAGCGCAGCTCTCCCGTTACCGTTACCCTTGCACAACCACTCGAGAGCATGGTCGGTGCCTTCCTCAAGAGCAAGGGTCAAATCATGCTCGACTTGGAAGTGGCCGCCAGAGTCGAGATCCAAGGCTTCAAGATCCCCAACTTCAACTACAGGCAGCCGTCGCTTCCTCTCAGCATCAAGGGCCTCGACGGCATCTCTAAATGGATGAAGTTCCTCCCCTGATTCACAGGCCCAACATTCCAAGTTTGTTTCGGCAGCACAGCCTTTTGCCCCTGATACCCATGCCGCACATGTCGGCTGCTTTCATTTTGTTCGCTCTTTGCAAAAGCTGGATTCGCCAATCGATTCGCATTGTCACCGCGAGCTTTCCGAG
The DNA here is from genome assembly GCF_000403515.1 of Pseudozyma hubeiensis SY62. Taxonomy (NCBI): domain Eukaryota; kingdom Fungi; phylum Basidiomycota; class Ustilaginomycetes; order Ustilaginales; family Ustilaginaceae; genus Pseudozyma; species Pseudozyma hubeiensis. The sequence goes on along the minus strand of NW_012133804.1, from coordinate 376,398 downwards.
AATGCTGATGTGTGAAAAGTGAGTTCTCCAGACTTGAGCGATGCGAATTGCTGTTCACCTCTTCTTGCTTGGTGGTGGAGGCAGTAGCGGTCCGCCGCCACCGAACATTCCACCGAGTCCTGATGACGAGGAACCGGAGCCAGAGGTGATCTTTCGGCCACCACCGCCTGGCAGCTTGATCGCAAAGGTCTCGCCTTCCTTGAGCGAGAAGTCCTTCTTTGGACCGGTGGGGAGATGTGGAGACGGACCGTCGTCGATGAGTGTGCTGTCGTCGTCGTTGGAAGGATTCGAGGCTCGATTGGCGGCTGCTTTCTGCCGTCTGTATCAGAATTCAAGGCGGCAGAGTGAGGAATAGGCAGCAATGGCGAGGGTTGTCAGGAAAGAGCTGTTAGCAGCGGGAAGAGGATGAAGGTCTAGCAGGAACTCACTTTGTCCAATCTTGAAGTGCGACGTTGAAGTCAAAGCTGTCGCTCCTATCTTGGAACTGTGAGCAGCCAGAAGGCGACGGATGAGGTCAATACTCAGCAACCTTGCCACCTGCACCGTGGGTCGATGAGCTGTTTCAATACTTACACCCATGCCGATGTATGCCTTCTTCTTCTTGCCGTCTGGACCTTGCGATTCGACTCTCAGCACAAAGTATCTGCTAGAATCGAGTACGGGCTCCACCGAGGTTCCGGTCACGTCGTAGGGGCATTCAGCGAAGAGTTCGCCCGAATCGCTGTCTTCCAGGCGGATCGAGCAGGTCGCCGAGTCGGAGATCTCCATGATGCGCAGACGACCTTTCCACAGGAACGCTTCCATATCACCCCATTCGCCCGCCTTGTAGCCTGCCGTTGAAGAGCGTGGAGGCACACGATACACGAAGCACTCGCGTGCTACAAAGAGCACCGTTTCGTAGCCGGACATAATGTGGGAATGGTCCGTAACAGAAAGTCTAGCGTGCGCTTGTGGTGAGGGACGTCTGATCAGCAAGCGGTGTGAACTGCAACAGATAAGGTATGTCGTCTGTTTGGGCGAAAAAAGGTTGCTGGATGTGACGAGACCGAACGACGTAGATCGAGCAATGTGATGTGGTGAGGAAGCAAGAAGAAACCACATCAACACGAGCTGTCAGAAATGCATAAACAACGTGGAACGTGCGAGCTGCATATTCCTCGCATTTCGAGCCTCACCTCCGTCAATGGGAAGAACTTTAACCTTCATTCCGACCTCATCGTGACATCATTGTTCGCACAACTCAAGTTCTTCGTCACCGCAAACGAACCAAATCGGCCAACTCGACAAGAGCACACAGGATAGAGACTATAAAGGGTCTGATTTTATGGAAAGAGAAAGATATGCACAATTGGGGGAAAGGCGACAAAGCGCCGCTTCGATTCCGACGCGTTCAGAGACGCGAGATGATCATCTTGACGCCAACAAGACCGGCAGCAACATCGCCAGAGCTGCTAGTGACGAGTTGCAAGTGGATGTTGAGCGCAGCTTGCTTGTTCCTTGCCTCGATGGCGGCGACGATCTGCATAAGACCAGAGACGGTCTTGGCGTCGATGGTGCCGCAGTTGAGGTGGTCGAGCAGCAGGTTGATGCGACGCTCAGTGTCGTCGACCATCCTCTTTTGAGCAGGAGGTGCCGTGGCCTTGAGGCGGGCGACTTCGCGCTGCAGAGCGTGCTGGATGGGTCGCTGATTCTCGGGGATGTGGGATCGATCACCGGGAGGATACTTCATCTGCGACGCTCCACGTGCTCCAGGCGTAGCGCTGCGAGGAGGTGCACCGGCTCCTCCACCAGGCGTCGCCGAGCGCTGGGGCACGCCAGGCGGGCCTGCCAGACCAGGTGCACCGGGTGGCGCCTGGCCAGGGGGTCGAAGCGCGCCCGCACCAGGACCTGCTGGCGGCGCGCCTGGCTGCTGCTGCTGCGGGACGCCGTTGCCGTAGGGACCACCGGGACCCGCGGGTGGTCGCGCGTAGGGACCGGCGGGAGGAGCGGCCTGACCGGGTGGACCGGACTGGTGCTGACCTGGAGCTGAAGCGCCATAGGGCTGCTGACCGGGACGGGGTTGACCCTGCATGGGCCCCGTGGGAGGCGGTCGAACTCCAGGCGGCCCAACGCGCTGCTGCGCCAAACCAGGTCCGGACGGCGGGCCTTGAGGCGGAGGACTCATCATGCCTCGCGAGGGTGTCGCACCACGAGGAGGTCCGGCAGGAGGCGCGCCAGGAGCGCCACTGAAAGGCGAAGGCGCCTGGGAGGGCGCATTAGGGAAGGGCGAGGTGATGGCAGAGTTAGACTTGTGCTGTGACATGGCGCTCGGAGTGCGTTTGGGAGCTGCGAGGCCTTCAGGAACGTCGTTCCAGCCGGATTGGTCACGCTTGAGAGGCGGCGGCGGAGGAAGTTGCAGTTGTTGTTGTTGCTGGAAGGACGAACCGCCAAAAGTGGGAGGAGCGGGGATCATGGTTTGAGCTGGCTGGTACGCCGATTGGTAGCCCTGAGCACCATACGCGCCGTAGCTGTTGTGCTGTGCCTGTTCCGGCTGGATCGCAGCAGGCAAGGGTGCGGGCACTGCTGGAGCGTATCGCGACTGAGTGGCGGGCTGAGAAGCGGCAACTGCAGGGGTAGGAGCAGCTGCAGCGTACGGATCCTGGTACGAGTTGGCTGCGGGCACAGAGGGTACAGAGGGGATGCTCGACGTAGTCGACTGCCCGTAGGGATCGTAGGGTGCGTATCCGTTGGAGGTGGGTGCGGCTGAGTACGAAGAGGTGGGTAAAGCAGCGTACGCAGAGGTCGACGCAGAGGTCGAAGCAGAAGTTGCGGCGACACCGGCGGTGGCCGAAGAAGAGGCGGTGGCATCGGGTTTGGGGCGTGCAATCTCGGCCTTGAGCAAGCGCTGCTTGAGGGCGGTAGCAGTGAGCGAGCCGGTGGCGCTGTGGTCGACAGGGCCTTGGGGACGATAGTCGGAGGGCGTCTGGTTGGCGAACTTGAGAGCCGGGGTAATGAGACCTTGATCAGCGAGCAGCTCGACGTACTCGTGGATACGGTCGTAGAGCGGAGCGAGCTTGTAGGAACGAGCACCGGTCTCTGCGACGATCGAGTCCTGGGTTGGCTGTTGTAGATCGACGTCGACGTATCCGACGGCGCTCTGGAAGACGGTGATCTTCTCCATGAAGGTCTGAAGCGCCTCGGCTCGTGCAGAATACAGAGTACCTTTGTCAGAGGCGTCGTCACCCTTGGTGCTGGATCGGAGCGCGAGCTCTTCCTCCTTCATCTCGTCGATCCACATGCTTGCCACCTTCTCCAGCTTACCGGCAGCGAGGTAGCAGAGGACGGCGTTCTTGCGGTGCTCCTTGGCCTGGGTCGTATCCGAGTTGCGTGCAACAGTGTACTGGAATTCGAGACGCTGACCGAGCTGTTCGGTCAGGTTGCTGAATTCGTCTTGCTTGGCGAAGGTGCAGAGGACGACAAAGATCTCTTGCCACTCGCCGAGGTCGGCGTTCTGCACCACATCGGAGAGGTCGTCCGAAACGATGCTCTGGAAGAGGCGCAGGTAAGGGAGCTGCGCCGTTCGCTTCTCGAAGTAGGCCTTTTGCGTTTTCGCCAGAAGCTCTTCACCACCTCGGACGGCGAGGAGGAAAGCATCGGCGAAGCGATCGCTGTTAATGCAGAGCGAGACAGCGCTCTCAAAGTCGCCGAGGACAAGGGCGCGTGTGATGAGCTTGTCGGCCTCGGACTCCTCGGAGGGATAAATCTTGAAGGTGGAAGGACGGATGTTTTCGCTTGCAACAGAGGAAGGTCTGGGCGATCCAATGGTCGCGGCCGGCGAATGAATGGGCTGCTGAGAGTCGGAGACGAGGTGACTTGGCAGAGCCGAGCGGACGGCTGGGGCTGCGTCGTTCGAAATCTGGCTGAAAAAGTCCGAGGCGTCCTTGTTGTCTGCTCCTGCAGCATCGTCGCCGAACAGACCGGGTTCTGCAGCGTCCTTCGCTTCGGTTTCTGGTTGCGCGTCGGCGGCGGCGGACTCGAGAGGCTCAGCGGCAGCGTCCGCAGACGTGGCTGGCTTGACAGGCTCTGGCTCGTCGGCTTCGTTTGCAGCCGCAGTAGGCTCTGGTGTCACAGCGACAGCACCGTTGGTCTTGAAAGCAGCGATGGATTGCGAGACCTTTTGGGCGACGTCCTCCTTGGAGAAGCCAAGCAAGGCGACGAGCTCGTCGCGAGAGTCGGCACGGAACAAAGTCTGGAGCGCCTTCCAGTTTGCAATGTCGTCGGGACGAGTGGAAGAGTCCTGGCTTCTTTCCGCACAGAATTCGGCGAGACTCTGACCGTCGAGAGCCTGTTGCAACTTGGTTGCCCTATCGACGATGGAGGGCTCCGAGACAAAGTCGCGAAGGTGGACGGTGGGAGTGAAGGGTTTGCTGGAGGGGCCACCGCTGGACACGAGCTGACCACCGAAGCCAAAGACTGCGGAGACGGGACGACGGAGCCACTTGGGGGGTTGCTTGAGCGACAAGCCCTTGGAGGTGGCCTCTGGAGCGGCGGACTGGTTAAAGAAGTCGGAGTCGTCCGCGAGCTGTTGTGCGGCGGGAGCGTCTGTTTCGGGAGCGTTGGTGCTCTGGAGAGAGTGCACGCCGATTTTGCCGTCGAAGCTGGCCGTGGCAAGCATGGCTGGGTTGCGAGGCGACCACTGCACCTCGAAGGACCAGTTGGAGCTGGAGGGGAGTTCGCCGACGATCTCGCACGTTTGCGGGTTCCAGCAGATGGATCGGTTGTCCTTACCACAGGAGAGGAGGAGGTCGGCGTCCTGCTTGCACCACGAGAGGGAGAGGACACCCTTGTCGTGACCGGTCATGATCTTTTCGGGAGCGCGCGAGTTTCTGAGATCCCAGAGCATGATGACGGGGCTCGAGTCGTCTTCGCTGGCGGTGACGAGTCTTGTGGGGGTGTCGGGATGCCAAGCGACAGCGCTCATACCGCGTCGGCCGCCGGCAGCGAGGGCGCCTCCGGCGTTGAAGCCAAGAGAGCCACCAGCAGTGCCGGCACCACCGCCATACTGAAGTGCGACGACTTCGCGCTTGCCCCTGAGATCCCAGACGACGGTGTATCCGCTGCTAGATGATGTGGCGAGAACGTGAGGCACTTGGCAATTCCAAGCCAACGAGGTGATCTCGTCGAGCTTCTGAGAACGTGCACCGGGCGAGTATGGCTTTGCAGGGGAGTTGAGATCCCAGATGAAGATTTCGCCAGCGACGGCACCACTGGAGAGCAGGTTGGGCTGGAGCGGGTTAAAGTCGAGACCGCGAACGGGACCGGAGTGTGTGGTGTTTTTAATGACCTGCGCATCCGACTCTGAAGCATCGGCGAGGATTTTTTGGGCATCCCAGATGCCAAGTTCACCATTCTCGAGACCAGCAGCGAGGAGACCTTTTGGGCGCGAAGGATTGGCGTAGCCCCAAGCGAGGCGGTTGAAGCGAGCACTGGTGTTGATGCTGCCAAGCGGTTTCGCATCCTTGGTGGCGGAAGCGGAAGCGGCATAGGAGGGCTCCCAGAGTTCAAGAACGCTCTCGTTGCTGAAGGATTCGTCGAGAGCGCCAGCCACGGTACCTGTTGCGATGTGGGGAGAATCCGACTCGTAGGCAGCGGGCGACCATGCGAAGGTGGCGGTGCGGTTAATGTAGGCCTTCATGATTGCGCGTTTGGAGGGGAGACCGACACCAGCTCGAGCGCTAGAGTGGTGCGCGGCGGATAAAAGGGCGGGACGGGGCCCAGCAGGAGGATCCGAAGGAGCGGGTGAAGCGCGTCAAGGGTCGATGGTTGTGCTGTCGTCTGTTCCAATGATCCAACAGTCAAAAGCAAGGTCGCTGTGATCGCCAAGCTGTGTCGACCGCTTTCACAACGTGATCGGTCGGAAAGTGACAAATGGCGAAGGAGGAGGAACTGCGCGAAGGAAGACGAGAGGAAGAAGACGAGCAAGATGCGGATGTGACCAACCTAAGTCCAAGACTGTCTTGTTTCGGATTGACCGAAGCGGGGGCGTGCGTCGTGTGGAAGCAACCGACACACACTCAGACACACACACACGCACACTGCCGCCGAAGCAGAACGATGCGTTGGAAGCTGCCGGTCAGCCAGCTCATCCGCTGGCCTTACTTGTCAGTGCGGTGGAAGCTCGAAAACTCGCATTGATTGTATTTGGCGAATACAATTTCCAGCCAAGTTGAAATGCAGACCCATATTTTGTAATCCAAAGACAATGCTGCCCTGGAAGCTACGCGTCAGTCCGCTCAAGAATGTTGCGAATGGTATCAGAACTGTCCTGCACTGGCTCGCCTCAGACGGAGCAAATTGGCCGAGCTTGTACGCTATTATGACGTTGTGTTGCTGAGCGGCCTAAATGGAATACAACGGAGGTCGGCTTCAAGAAGCAATCTTGCAGTAAAACATGGGAAGAGGAGGAAGAGCATGGCAATGCTTCAAGGGCTGGTGGCTGCCTCCAGCTTGTGTATGGCAACCTGGCGTCTCGATGCTTTCTTCGCGTTCACGGACCATCTCGAAAACTGAAATTCATACAAAAAATGTCTGTATTCCATATTCTAACAAAAGAGATAAATTGTGATCGGGACGCGTGTGCTTTGATGCAGCTGCCTTGGCTTGCTGCAACTCCACTTTTCAGAGGTGGAAGCAACACTCACACTCTTGGACTCACTCTTCCATCCTGGCATCCCACTCTATCACCAACCGTCATCAGCCACCTTTGCCCGCTTCAAGAGTATCGCATTCCCTTCGTCTGCACAGGTCTCAGCCTTGGACACCATACACAGCACCCAAACACGCTCGCACATCGACCACCATGTCGGCCACCAGCTCCAACTCACAAACCACCAAACCAGAGGCGCAGTCCTCCAAACTCACCGAAGAGAACAAGTCGGCGCTTCCATCTCTCGGCGCCCTCGACGAGGATGACGAGTTCGAAGAGTTCGATGAGCAGGGTAAGTCGCGCTCTTCTTGGCACTTCGCATATCTTGTCGGCAGCACAGCCATCGATTCACCGTACTGAACTTCTGCCTTCCTCCGTTGCTTTTCCACTTTCGCCTTGTCACAGACTGGAATGACGCAGAGACAGACCTTTCACATTTGACGTCAGGCACATCCAACGCACCCGGCGCTGGTGTTGGTCTCACCATGGGCGCCTCTTCCGCCAGCACGGGCGACCACCTCTGGCAAGACTCGTGGGACGACGACACCGTCGAGGACGACTTTAGCAAAGCGCTCAGGGCGGAACTCGATAAGCAGAGCAACGCGCCACAAGCCATGTCAACCTGATCTCACCGCCGTGTTACCTCTGCACTCGTAATCAATCCTTGCACTCCGACACTTGAACCACAACCATGCTCGATTGCAGTGATAGCTTGACACTAGACGAAAAAGATCATCTCGGCTACCAGCTCTGCGCTTGCCATAGCGGCGACGCATTCGACCACTTGCACCACTTCAGAGCCGTCGCCATCGTCACCTCCCTTTGGTGGTCCTCTCCGCAAGAACTCGCGCAGGATGTTGGATCTGAGAAGCGACTTGACGCCCTCCGCTTGCTTTTCGGCTTCGAGCACCCTAGCGTACTGCAAGAGATGAACTCCTGCGCTGGGCTCGATTGCGTCGGACGATCCTTTCAGCACGTGTTCCAGAGCACTGAGCATCGCCGTAGCATCCAACATTCCTGGCGGTGGCTTCGGCTTGGTCGGCACGCGCATATCAGCTCCTTCGTCGTCCTCTTCCATGCCCGAGTTGGAAGCTGGACGCGCTCTTTCTGCCTGGTCTCTGAGCGAGTGCTCGCCTTCTGTCCAACTGTAATGGCGCTCTGCGTCCAGGTCTGGGGTCACCTCGGCCAAGTTGCGCCACGTGTTGCTGTGGCAGTCGAGCACCTGACTGGGCCGGTATTCTGCTTTGTACTTCATCTTTTGGCATGTATGGATGTAGAAGCCCATGTAGTATCGTGTGACAGACGACATGGCGGTCGATCGAGCCAGACGTTGTGTCAGAGATATCTCTTGCAGCGCAGAGACCTTGCCGAGCTGCCACTCCTTGTATTCTGGATCATAAACCACATATACGCTGCTGACGCATTCGGGTAAGATGTCGAGCACGCCCACAGCGATGAGCTTGTCACCCAGTCGGTACTCTTGATGGTAGCAGCCGTACGGAAGCTCGTTGGGCAAATTTGTGGGATCGAGGCTCTTTGATCGCCACTGCAGCTCCTGTGTTGGCGAAAGCGGATCGCCGGAAGAAGGCCACGTCAGAGTGAGGCTTGTTTCGACCAAGAAGCGACGGAAGCCCTGTTCGCTGCTGATATCTTGGTCCGACTCTCCATGCACGCTGGCTTGATATTTGCGGAATAGCTGATACTTTTCATCCGAGGTGGCAGCGAGAGCAAGGCTCACTTGGAGTCTATTCGTGATGGGACCAGCGACCCTATCCGCCCACGACGACGATAAAGAGCTCGAATCGTGGCCCCGAGATGGATCCGGCGGCACGATCTCGTCCCAGCGCTGCTCTACATCCCAAGCTCGATCTCTGCTCCATCGTCCCTTCCACTTGGCCGGCTTCGGCTTGGTTTGCCGCACTTGAAAGAGCACATTGGTGAGGGCGCGTCTGTGGCTCTTCTTGGGTCGGAAGTCGCGAGCGTCGAGACGGATGGGAATCTGTGCGCAGCACGTCCGAAGCAGATCCGGCTTATAGACGTAGCTTCCCGATCGCCTCCAGCCTCTGTCGATGAGGCTCTGGTAGTGATGAGGCGAAAGATGATGTGCCCAGAAGCCGTACGACCTGCTCGACTTGTCTGAGCTTCGTTTGCCGGAGCCAGGGACAGTGCAATAGCCGCACGTGGACGCCGTATAGCCAGTGGGCGATACGAAAGACAGCTGCACTGTTGAGCGCATCGTACTTGCGCAGCGTCGTGATCGGATGCGTCGTAGCTAGCTAAGCCTCATGTCGAGTGTCACGAGGCGGATCAAGCCAAAGTGGAGGAGAAGCAGCTCGCTCAGCGTGGTTGGACCCTTCTTTTTCCACCGCATCGGCCATGCCGCTCAAATTTAAGTTCGCCTTTTTTTCCACGCTTCGCTCTCACTGGATCAACGTCTGCTGGAGCCACCTCCCCGTTGATCCATCCATCTTGGCCTTTGAGACGATCACACATCGGCAGCACCGATTGCTGCTGTGACAGAGCAAAGATGACACCACAGGCTTCGAGCTCGTACATCTCGGCGGCGTTCAATCGCGCCAACCACATCGCAGACTGGGCCAACGCCCCTCACAGCAACATCGCTTACGCAGCCAACAAGTCGATCGCAATTTGGGACAAGCCCGGCCATGCCTCGTCTCCAGGTGTCACGCAGATCCTATCCACAGGCTTCTCCGAGGCGATCACGTCACTCAAGTTCGCCGACCTCAAGGCCGTCTCCCCCTTCCCATGCATTGTAGCCGGTTCCGCCGAAGGAAGCATCGGCGTGTGGTCGTTTCAGGAGCAGCGCGGTTGGACAAAGGCACGAACTATTCTAGCAGCTCATCAAGGCTCAGTATCTGCGATCGGAGTGATCCGACCCTCCGAAGCTACGTCAGAGCTGTTCTCTGTCATCGTGTCGGGCGCTTCCGACGGCTTGCTCAAGGTTTGGATGCTGTCGGGTGACGCTGCGGAAGCGCCGGCGTTGGTCCAAACAATCAATCTCAAAGGTCGATTTCCTCTGGATGTTTCGATGCTACCATTACCATCCAGCACTACACCTCAACATCTTCTCATGGCTCTCGCCACGACGACCAACAAGATCGACATCTACGCCTCCACTTCAACCCACCAACTCGATTTCCAACACAAACTCTCTCTAGAAGGGCACGAGGACTGGGTCAAATCGCTCGATCTCTGCAACACCTTCATCTCGACGGATGACGGACAATCTATTCACACCATCATGCTGGCCAGTGGCTCTCAAGATTCGAGCGTCAGACTATGGAAGATCGCACCCACAGCTCAGCTTGATGATGCTACCTCTTCACGGCAGGCGCAGGCCCCTGCTCAGACCCGAGACGACGACTTTGAAAAGATGGTCGCCAAGATCGAATCTGATCGTAGCAACAAAGCTGGCGAAATATCAACTCGAGCACATCCCTTTGCGGTCGCTCTCGCTGACGGCAACGAGCAGACGTGGGCCATCACCTTTGATGCCTTGCTCGTCGGGCACGATAATTGGGTCACCGGCGTACGATGGCATCCCGCTGCGACATCCGCAAGCCGCCAGCTAGAACAGCCTGCTGCCCTCCTCTCGTCCTCGGCGGACAACAGTCTCATCCTCTGGACGCCTTCTTCCCACCTCTCAGACACACCATCAACGTCTCCCTTTCCCGCTTTCGACTCGGCTCTCCTCTCCACTGGAGGCGCACGGCGCGCCAGAGGTCCCACCTTGCACCACCTCGCTTCTTCCATCTGGATGCCATCTCAGCGCTTCGGTGAGGTGGGAGGCGCCAGCAACCTTGGCTTCTTTGGTGCGCTCTGGCAACCATGGCCATCCACGACACCCACTCTCGACGATCAGCAGCCCGTCTCTGCAGTGGTGGCGCATGGCTGGGGAGGCTCAGCACACATCTGGACGCTTCCTAAACAGCAGGTCACGTCGTCGAACGCCCGGTGGCAAGTTGCCGACCCGGTCACGGGACATTTCGCTGCCGCTAGATCCATCTCGTGGGAGCCTTGCGGAGAGTACCTCCTCAGCTGTTCCGACGACCAGACCACACGCCTTCATGCGAGACCCATGCGCAGGAATGCTCACAACATCGATCCCCACAGCGCTACCTGGCACGAGGTCGCGCGTCCACAATCACACGGATACGATTTGCACTCCGTCTCGTGGCTCGACCGGCTCAACTTTGTCTCGGCTGCGGACGAAAAGGTCTTGCGAGTCTTTGCTGCTCCCCGCGGATTCGTCGGTACCGTCGGCAAGGGCGGTCTGCATTGCGCTGCGCTCGGCTCCGAGGTCGAGTCTCGAGCAGCAGCCCGTCCGGTCGCGGGACAAGATGCGCTGCTCCACCTCTCCGTTGACCCGCGATTCGGTCTACTCGCCTCGGCCAAGAGGCACGGTGATCTCATCAGGAACACGGTAGAACAGTGTTGCCACGAGCAGAGCGATTCGGTCACTGCGATTGTCTCCTCTCCTCTCTTTCAAAGGCCCTTTGACGGTCTCAGCTTCAAGCAGATCGAGCTCTATCTCAAGTGGCTCTACGCCCAGGCGTGGAGCGTCGCCGTCAAGCGCGGCCTGATGCTCGCCAACATTACTGTACTGCTCGTCCCCGATACATCTCTTGAAAAGATCGCCCGATGCCTCTGTACTGGCGAGGCGAAAGTGCTCATTGACGCTAGCGTCGACCAGAATCATTATCTCGCAACGATCTGGCAGCATCTTGGAGCCGTTCCTCGCAAGGTCGATTCGAGCGTTGGCCTGCAGGAAAGTAGCGAGGCCGTAGGTCAAGACGATGGCAAGGGTCTCAAGTGCTATCCTGTCGTAGCGCTTGGAGGTACCTTTGATCATCTACACGTAGGGCACAAGATATTGCTCACTATGGCCTCTCTCATCGCCAACCACCGGATCATTGTCGGTGTCACGGACGATGCCATGCTCACCAAAAAGTCCAACGCTGCCGTCCTCGAGCCGATCGATGAGCGGATCGCTGCCGTCAACGCATTTATCGGGCTTGTTCGCCTTCCCTTCACTCCCCTCGACCAGCAAGTGGTCAAGCTCGAAGACGTAGCCGGCCCTGCAGCTACCGAGGCCAATCTGCAAGCTCTCGTCGTCACGGACGAGACGCTCTCCGGCGCTGACTTTATTGATGGCAAGAGAAAGGAGAACAATCTTGCCTCGCTTGAAAATTGGGTCATCGGTGTCGTGGGCAGCGAAGGTCAGACCGAGCTCAAGGGCGATGCTAAGGCATTGGCCGAGAGCAAGATCGGCAGCACGGCGATCCGCAAGTGGCTCGTCTCGCAGGGTGCACGCCGAGTTCAAGCCCTCGAGACCACCAAGCGACACCGACTTTCTCGCCAGCTTCGTCTGGCAGCGAGCAGCTCAGAGAACGCTGTGCACCAGAACAAAGGTGACGACGTTTCAGCGCGTCCAGTCGGAGCCAGCGTCCCCCCTCTCGGCCTTTCAAATCGAGCCGTGTTTGAGGGATCCACGATCGAAGAAGCGCCTTCCGCCAGTGGACAGCCTGTTGGATCGGCCAAGGAGTCGCTATCCGCGGTACTGCGTCAGCCACCGTCGGAAGAACAGCTTTCGGTCGAAACACTGTGGCCCGAGCTGGAGAAACTATACGGGCACGGGTACGAGATGCTCTGGGTCAGCGCCAACCCTCCCAATCCCGTCGACGGTGGACGGACGACGAGCGGAGGGCGGTTTGTCGCTTCGTGCTGCAAAGCGACCAGCGAAGACCACGCCGTGGTGCGCATCCACGATCGTCAACAGAACTGGCGAGAATGCGCCGTGCTGGAAGGTCACTCGCTCAGCATCACTCGCATCCATTGGAGCATCGACTCGCGCTTCGTGCTCACGTGCTCGAGAGACCGTAGCTGGAGGATGTTCGAACAGGTGACAGAGGCTGGCAGCGACGAGGTACGTTTTGTACCTTTCACAGGAGAGCGGTCGCATGCGCGAATTGTGTGGGACTGCGCTTGGTCGACGGACGTCTCCAGGCCGTACGTGTTTGCTACGGCGTCTAGGGACAAGACGATCAAGATCTTTGAATTGCAGCTCAAAGGTGAAGGCGAAAAGCCCTTTGTTCTGTTGCAGACGATCAAGTTCAACGAGGCTGCCACGGCGGTTGCGTTTGGAGCGGATCTGGTGATGGCGATGGGAAAGGAGGATGGCGGAGTCGAGATTCTTCAAAGACAGGCGGACGAGGACGGCCAGAAGGGCCAGCAGTGGTCGACGACGCTCACGATCAAGGACATGGCGTCGGAGCAGATCAACCAGCTGGCGTTTCGTCCTCCCGTGCTCGACGATGGTGACGACGCTATGCTCGCTTCCGCATCGGAGGATGGAAGTGTTCGTCTGGTCAAGATCACCGGGCTCTAGGAAGTTGCGCTTTGTCTGCAGAAATGCCAAAGCAGTCCACAAAATCGAATGCAGTGGTCTGATGGTGTATCTTTGCCGTGTGGGCGCCGTTGCGAAGAGATGAGGCGCACGCGACGTGCAGTGCGCAAGTGGTACGAACATCAGATGTGGAGCTGCCGAGTTGAGCTGAGCTTGGTGAAGGAAACGGGAATGACTTCGGAACCGGGAGAGGAATGCTAGTGTACAAAAGATGCTTGATGTGCATCAGCGACCATACCTGTGCAAGTAGCGTGAGAGGAACAAAGCGTTTTGGTCAGTAAACGGTCCGCCCACAGCATTTTGGGGCAGCAAGTGGTGGGTGTTGACTTACTTTTGGAGCTCCCACTCTCTGTTGTCGAGCGGGCAAACTTGACGTGTCTTGAGCCATCGGGAAATGCAGTGGAAGTGGAAGGCGTGCTGTTCGATGGCGGACGCAGGTGCGGATGGAAGAGGTGTCAGTGATGGACCGACTTGGCGGGTGAGTATGAGCGAATTGTGTGCGACTCACATTGCATTGACCCCAAGCGACGGTGCATTCTTCGGTGGTAGCAGAGCCCTGATTAGCTTGGCATTCGATGCCTGATGAGATGGGACGGGAGAAATGCGCAACAGCGAATGTGAGCTGACAACCTTTGTGAGAGGATCAGTCGAGGCGCGACGAGAGACTTACAGAGATCCATGATGTGGTTCCTGCAGATGGCACACTGGCGTAGCAGAAAAGCAAGAGAAGGGGTATGCGGAGTCAGTCGGCGTTGCTTCTGGCTCGCAGATCTCAGATGAAGGATCACATACGTTGTCGACTACGATATCCCAAGACCAGAGGCAGACGGCGTTCCACTGTGAGCGAGCAGAAGCAGAGGATGAGGCAAGATGTCGAAGGTCAGTGGCTGCTGTACACTTCAGGGATCTGGATTCCAGTCACACACCTTTTTGACCTGGAAGCGGGGTTGCTTTGTGCTCGGAGCATCGACCTCCATTGGTGCATTCTCTGCCATCTTGAGATGTGGATGTGGTGAGGCGATCGTAGTGAGATGATGGTGACGAGGAGAGTGGCAGGCGACCCTGTCGGTGACTTCTGCGGTGGGGAGAAATGTGCACAGACAGACAGACGCAGCGCAGTCACACAGTCCTTCTCGCGGCTGAGTGGAGGAGACACACGCGCGCATCGGGTAGCACCCGATTCAGCTGCAGAGCCAGAGAGCCATCTGAGTCGGAGAGGCCGGTTCAGGGTCCAATCTGCAGGTGTGGCCACGACTCAGCAACTCACATCCGATAAAGTCGAGGTGATGCTCAGCTGCTCTCGACTCGTGTTCTCCACCATCGCATTGCGCACAAGAGCCACACTATCGTATCGATCCGATCGATCTCTCAGCAACAATGGGCTGAGCCGTCACGGTATCGTCCTCGATCGTTGCGCCACCCGCGCGAGCCGCCCCAAGCTTTGTTTCTCATTTCATCACATTTATTCGAGACATGTGATCCATCCTTGAACTCCTTCATCCAGGCACACCCACGCCTCATAGCGACCGCGTCACCACCACAATTCGACGGAGAGACTTCATACGACGACATCATGACATCGACCTCGACCCAGAAGCCGGCGCGGCCTAGCCAGCCCCCATCTCGCCATTCGATCGGCGCTTCGTCCCAATCAAAACTCAAGGCCACCAGCGCGGCACAGACTCGTCTCGGATCTCGAGCTCAACCGCCGCCCGCTCGTGCCAAGCTCAAACATGCTGCCACTGCTCCCGTGGTACCAGCATTGGCAGCTCCTACTGCCTCGTCGCCCGCCCACCCGCACGCCTGTCAGCATTGCAATCAGATGGACACTCGCTTCTACTGCGACCCGTGCCTCGCTTCCAGGATCGAAGCCCACCATAGCGAGATGCGCAGACTTTCGCTTACTCGAGACAAAGCAAAAGCCTCAGTCGAGACATCGCTATTCGATCGCAACACCACTCAAATCAAGGCTGGAATCCCCGCCTCTTCGTCCAAGCCATCGCCGTCGTCAACGCCTATTCACACCATCAGCGAAGAATCGCTGCCAGACCCCTTCGACAACCCCGCAGAGCCATCATCACACCGTCAACAACAACATCATCATCTTGCTCTACACTCTTTGGTGCAATCACGAGCCAAGCGTTCCGCGATCATCGAACGCGTACAGAACATACACAGATGCATTTCCGAGTCGCAGCTCGCCCACCTTCAAGGCCAAGAGGTGCTCAAGGAGAAAACGGCGCACATTGCGCTGCGCAAACAGAACCTCGCAAAAGCATGGTCTGCACTCGAAGGTTCCTCAGCAGCAGCGCCCACATCGGCAGCTCAGCGCTCGCGCATGGCAGCCAAGTCTCGATGGCTCGCGCATCCCGCTGCCGACCACATCGACGTCCCTCTAGTCTACACCGATGTCTATACCCACTACGAACGTCAACCGGACGAATCCAGTGACGCTGCTCAACTATCAGCTAGCGATGCAATCGATCATCAGCTGGGCGCCGTCCTCACGCGTGCTCGACTTGACCTTGCAGCGCTACAAAGCGAGGCTGCAACGGTATCCGCCCAACTTGCCGTAACCAGAGCTGCACTCGCTCGCCAAGCTTTCGCTCTCTATTCGGTCACTCCTCCCACCACGCCAGCGTCCACTTTGGCTTCCCTGAGAGCCCGCCACGTCGATCTTTCAGCCAGCAATACCGTGGCGCAGCGTATCAGTCGACTCTCGGAAAGATACATGCCAGGAGCCTTTGGTCTCGGTCACGGCAGCGCAAGCACATCTCCTGTCCACGTCGGCGAAATGTATCGCGATCCAACACTTGACGCTCGCAACGCCAGACCGTCTACATCCAAGGTATCTGCAGCCGTGCCGCCGAGCGACTGGTCCATCGTGTCCCTCCCTCTGCCCTTACCTGTAGAAGCGCGACGGTATCAGCGCGAGGTCGTCAATGGTGCCGTCACGTACGCCGCCAATCTGCTTCAGCTCATCGCCGCCTACCTGGGCATCTCTTTGCCTTTCTCGATCGAACAGCACAAGGGCAGGCTAGCCATTCGTCCCAACCCGCTCTGGGACGGTGGCGGAGGCTCTAGTGCAAAGACGCTGCATCTCTCGTCGAGTGCATATACCCATCTTACCGCCTCTCTCTCGACTGCACCAAGATCGTCCAAGCTTAACCATCTCGCCGAGTCCACCTACGGCCTCGGCGCATCTACCTTGTCGACCATCGAATCGTACATCCATCTCTCCTCCGGAACCAGCCTGCCGTGGGGCTTGTCGTCAGCCGCAGCGCAGTCCGACAAGCTCGAAGCTGACGCGGACCGCGCCGATGCTGAAACGCGGCAGGATCGACGTTCAGAGGCAGATGCGCGCACGAGCTCCAAGTCCAAGCCGGATCAAGCCGCCAAGTCGTTCGTCTCGGCTCTCGTCATGCTTTGCTACAATGCAGCCTACCTCGCCACAAAGCAAGGCATTCAGCTCGACCTCGTGTCAGCAGCAGCCAACCCGCTTGACCTGTTGAGTAAGGCCATGCAGCGAGCCGAGCTCGGTCGCCTCGCACACGCCAACCACATTCGTGCTTCCAGCATCCAGGACCTCAGCTTGCCCGGATTGGACTACGAGCAGCTTGCTCAGATTCTGGAGCCCAACAATGCAGCCGCCGACAGCTACAAGCGCGGGTCATCCAAGCCCGTCAAGCCCGTCAAGTTCGATCTGACCAAGCCTGCTGCATCCCCTCGGTCTTCCACAAAGCATGGTAAAACAACGAAGATGCTCGAGCAAAGCTATGTCGATGTAGGCGAGGCAGCAGCTTCTGTGCTCGACATCAAGGATCCATCCTCGCGAGCCCAACAGCCGAGCAGCCATCAAGCGGCTAGTAAGGACCAGACCGCAAAAATAGCGCGCCCCTCGACCGCGACCACAAGCAGAGCGGCGGTCCGCCCAGATGCTGTCAGTAGCCTTCAGAAGCAGCGGGTTCGTGTGGATCAGCGCGGTCCCTCGGCAGTCACCGCACAGCCTCCTCCTTCGCTCGAGTTTTTGCGCCAGCGCGGACGCGACGCTTCCAAGGCAAAGCGTCATCCAACGGATGCGAAAGATGCAAATCAAGCACCGGCATCCGAATCTGTACCCGCCAAAGTCGGGCCTGGTGCCGTCATCTTCAACGGCGTCGAGGTGGGCGTTGGCAATCTTGCCTCGACCGACTCACAGCGCGGTGAATCCGGTAAAAAGTCCCGCACGCAGGCAGCCGACGAAGGATGGAGCCTCGTCTAAGTTATTTCCTCCACGTTTCTTTTCCCTGCATCCTAATGTCTATGTCTCGTGAAGCATCATCATGCCGCATACCATCCACAAGGAGTGAACTTGTTTAGTCATGGGAAATGCAGTTGAAGTGTTGACGAGGGTCGGCGAGACAGGGTCCAATTTGTGGTTTCCGCGATCCGACAAGTCGCCAAAAATTCCAAGTGTGTGCCAAAAGCTGAGTCCGAGCCAACCTCGACCAAGTCCTCCTCCACCTTTCCCAAGCTTCCACGTTGGCATCCTCCAACCATCACCTCGTTGCTGCCTCAGCGACGGTCTCGCACGCCAGTCATGGCGTCCAACTCCGAGCTGCGGCGCTGGATCAGCGACAACAGCATGCGCTTCTTCGGTCTTTCGCAATCCTCCATTATCGACTTTATCCAGGTATCAGCATCTTCGGCATCAACACCCACCGACCTGTTCCAGAGTCTTACTTCGCTCGGTCTGCCTTCCACCGAAGAGGCGCGCGGCTTTGCCAACGAGCTCTACAAACGTGTCCCTCGAGCCAGTCAGAGCACTTCTCGAGCTGCAGCTTCCACCTCGAATGGCGATGCCAAGGATGATGCGAAGCGCAGTAAGAAGCGATACGGACTCTTGCTGGATGAGGAGAATGGGCAGGAAGAGCTCAGCATCAAACCGGAAAGGAAGAAAAAGAAGAAGAGAGACAGCAGCGCGCCGCTCGATCGAGACCCGCAGCCCAGATCCAGGTCGCCCAGCATTGACAACAGACGAAGCAGGTCTCCCAGTCCGCATCGCGATGCATCCGGATCAGACTCTGACTCCCGAGAGCGTTCTCGACTCAAAGATCTCGCTGAACGAGACGAATTCGCCAAACGTATCCGCGACAAGGACAAGAGCAGCACGCGCAACGTCATCGAAGACCGCACCTCGGCACGTCTCAACCCGGAAGCAGCAGCGCGGAGACTACTGGCCGACGACGACGACGCACGCTCCGCAGCCATGCCCAGCCTTCGCGATCGTTCGAGGCAAGAGTACCTTGCCAAACGTTCGCAGCAACGTATGGAGCTGCTGCGCCTCGAGATTCAGGACGAGGAGCGCTTCTTTCGCGGTCTCAAGATGAGCAAGCGCGAGGAGCGAGATCTCGCGTACAAGAAGGAGGTGCTGCGCCTGGCGGAGGAGAGGGCACGTATAGATGATCGGGATACCGGCTACGCCATGCCCGAAGACTATATTACCGAAAAGGGAAAGCTCGACACGGCGAAGAAGGAGCAGGCGCTTTACCAGCGTTACAACGACGCACGCACCGAACGGCTCGCGCAGCAGTCGCACGTCACCGATGCCGAACAGTTTGAAAAGGAGCAGATCGATCGATCACGCTACGTCCCCGAGCCGGCGGCCAATGAGGCAGCCAAGGAGCTCGTCGAACAATACGACTATGTCTTTGACGAAAGCCAGACGATCCAATTCGTCGTCGAGTCGCAGATGGCCGGCACCTCCTCCAACGCCATGAGCGCCAAGGACAAGCTGCTGCAACAGCAGATCCAGGAAGCTGAGTCGAAAGCGGCCAAGATCCAAGCCACGCGCGAATCGTTGCCCGTCTATGCTCTGCGGCAAGAGCTGCTCGATGCGATCGACGAGTATCAGGTTCTCATCGTGGTCGGCGAGACGGGCTCGGGAAAGACGACGCAGCTGCCGCAGTTCTTGCACGAAGCTGGGTACACCAAGGACGGCAAAAAGGTGGGATGTACACAGCCGCGTCGTGTCGCTGCCATGAGCGTCGCGGCGCGTGTGGCCGAGGAGATGGGAGTGCGTCTGGGTCGAGAGTGCGGCTACAGCATCCGGTTCGAGGACTGCACGTCGGACGACACGGTGATCAAGTACATGACCGACGGGATGCTGCTGCGAGAGTTTCTGACCGAACCGGACTTGAGTTCATATTCGGCGCTCATCATCGACGAAGCGCACGAACGGACGCTCAGCACCGACGTGCTCTTCGGTCTGGTCAAGGACATTGCTCGCTTTCGACCTGACCTCAAATTGCTCATCTCGAGCGCTACGTTGGATGCAGAAAAGTTTTCCGAGTTTTTCGACGACGCACCTATTTTCAATGTGCCAGGACGAAGGTATCCGGTCGACATCCACTATACACCGCAGCCCGAGGCCAACTATCTGCACGCCGCCATCACGACCATCTTCCAGATCCACACCACCCAGCCGCGCGGAGACATCCTCGTCTTTCTGACTGGACAGGACGAGATCGATGCTGCCATGGAGAATCTGCAAGAAACGAGCCGTGCGTTGGGCAACAAGATCGCCGAGCTGATCGTGTGTCCGATCTATGCGAATCTGCCGAGCGAGATGCAGGCCAAGATCTTTGAACCGACGCCCGAGGGTGCGAGGAAGGTGGTGCTGGCGACCAACATTGCCGAGACGTCGATCACGATCGATGGGGTGGTATTTGTGATCGATCCCGGGTTTGTCAAGCAGAACTCGTACAATCCGCGGACGGGTATGTCGTCGCTGACGGTGGTGGCGTGTTCAAGGGCGTCGGCGAACCAGCGAGCGGGCAGAGCGGGTAGGGTGGGACCGGGCAAGTGTTTTAGACTGTTTACGAAATGGGCGTTTCAGAACGAGATGGACGAGAACACGACGCCGGAGATCCAGAGGACGAATCTGGCGAACGTGGTGCTGCTGCTCAAGTCATTGGGCATCAACGATTTGCTCAACTTTGACTTTATCGATCCGCCTCCTTCGGATACGCTGATGCGGTCGTTCGAGCTGCTGTACGCGCTGGGAGCGCTGAACGACAAGGGCGAGCTGACGAAGCTGGGACGGAGGATGGCCGAGTTCCCGGTGGATCCGCAGCTGTCCAAGGCGATCCTGGCGTCCGAGACGTACCGGTGTACGGAGGAGGTGCTTTCGATCGTGTCGATGCTGTCCGAGTCGTCTGCGCTATTCTTCCGGCCGAAGGACAAGAAGATGCACGCCGATCGTGCACGTGCTGCTTTCGTGCGCACGGGAGGCGACCACTTCACGCTGCTCAACGTGTGGGAGCAGTGGGTGCAGAGCAACTACGACCATCAGTTCTGCATCGACAATTTCGTCCAGCCCAAAGTGCTGGCGCGCGTCCGCGACGTTCGCGATCAGCTGGCGCAGCTGTGCGAACGCGTCGAGCTGACGCCCGAGTCGAACGCGGATCCGTCCGACATTTCGGGGATCCAACGATCGATCCTAGCGGGGTACTTTATGAACACGGCCCGCATCCAAAAGGGCGGCGAGGCGTACCGCGCCATCAAGCAGAGCACCACGATCCACGTGCATCCGTCGAGCTGCCTGTACAAGCAGATTCCGCAACCGCCGTTTCTGTGTTATTTCGAGCTGGTGGAGACGAGCAAGAACTTCATGCGGCAGGTGATGCAGATCCGGTCCGAGTGGCTGTTGGAGGTGGCTAAGCATTACTTTACAAAGGAGGAGGTGGAGGAAGAGGGGAAGAGGAAGGTGTACAAGGGGCATACGGCGAGCGCTGCTGATTTGAAGGGTGCGGGGAGGAGGTGATGGGTTGTCTGGCGAGAGCGATGCGAGGAGGTGGATTGGAAGAAAGAAAATGACATTGAATTGTTGTGATGCGAACAATGCGATTAACAGAGTGATGCGTGTCGAGATGGCTACTGAGCGAGGAAAACAACACCGATTCTTCGTCCTTTCAAATCGACGAGTGAAGACCCTGATGAACATCGCAAGCTCCCTTCAACGTGGAGATGGCATCGTCGTTGGAGCTCAACTGACCCTTGACGCAGAGGAGCGTCTTTCCCACGCCATCGGCGTGCTCGCGTGCGCCTTGACAGGCCATCTTGCCGCTGGCGACGAGGTAGGACGAGACCATGTCGGCCTTGGTACGCGACCGGGAAGGGTGGGTGGGGTGCGCGGGGATGGTGCATTGGGCGGCGTGGCCGTCGTCGAGTTCGAGGAGGACCGCCGAGTAAGGGTCGGTGGAGACGGTGGGGCGGACGAGTTGCGGGAGGGGCGAGGAGGATGTTTTGCTGAGCAAGGCGATGAGCGTGAATGCGAGGGCGGCGATGATGGTCAAGGATTTCATCTTGGCGACGACGAGAATTGGTCTGCGAGATGGGGGAAGAACAGCTCAGAGACGTGCACAATGGTGACTTTGGAGGCAAAGGGCTGACGATACTCACGAAGCGAACGAGTTGTTGTTGCTGGAACGCGAGACACGAAGTCGAATAGAGATGGTTTGACGGCCGGTCGCGAATGGAGTGGTCGCTGGGAGATAGAGATAAGGGATCACTCTTATATCTGTGCCTCGAATCTGCTCCTTGACGAGTTCGAGTGGGCTCAGCTGTAATGACGGGGACAGGCTTCATCTCATCTTTGCCGGCTGTGCCGTCGACACCTTTTTGCCCCCACTGGATCGGTTGTGAAGTTGAGCTGCTGATGCTGTGCAACATGACCCGCTGTGACGGGGCCGAAACCGTTCATCTATGCGTGGTATGTCGGCATCCGTCGGCCCACTCACCGTGTCGCGTTTGCCAGAAGCAGGACGCTCCTTAGACCGCTGAAAGCTGAGTCGAAGAGTACTGGACAAGGGGTCTTCGACGATTGGAGCACCCGTGTCACCAAACATTACATTTGTGCGGCTGCACGCCAGACGGCTTTGGATCACATGCGGCATTCGGATGCACCGCCAGATTCACACGCACACCGTCAACGTCTCATCTAGGAAAGGTGATGAAGGCGACACTTGGTCACGTCAATTCGGCTGCGGCTCCGATGTCGGCGTGTTGCCGACCTGCTCACACAGTCGTTGCGTCCGACTTTTACGTGATGCTTGCTGATTTTGACTTTGTTGTATTGCATGACATGCTTGTTGGATGGGACGTCCGTGTTCCGTGCTGTTCATGGTCGGAGAAGCCGGCTCTCAGCGCTTGCGAACCTGCACACGAGGGTCTCCCTTGGCCGCACGAGCCTGTAGCTTCTGCTGACGCTTCGAGACTGCCTCTCCGGGCTGCTGTTGAGCATTGGCATCTGCGCCGGCGGCACCTCCGTTCGACGATCCACCCAGCAGTCGCTGTATGGAAGCAAACGGACTCTGTCCACGGAAGAGGTAAGGGAGAAGGATCTTTTGGTAGATCACGTACGCTGCGTATCCGGGGATCTGTTGCGTTCAAAGTGACCATGCAGACAAAAATTGGTCAGCAGGAATCTCCTCTGATTCCGAGAGGGCGAGAATGGACGACTTACGATGAGGTAGAGATACCAGAACTTGGACCAGACCAACGAAGCCAGTTGGACAAACCACGTCACGTAGATTACGTCAAACATGTACTGCGTGAGACCGCTCTGCTGCAGATCGTTTCCCTGCGCCGCCATACTCTGCAGCGTCAACCACAGTGCGACGGCGATGGCCTCGGATGCGACGTAGCCGAACACGATGCGCTTTGACACGCTCGATCGAAAGAGCCAGAAGCGGACCAGGAGGTAGATGGTGTTGGTTGCGAGAAAGCCATTGCGAAGCAAGGTGAGGAGGAACGTGTTGCCAGAGGCCGTCTTTTTCGCGCTTCCCCGAGCCTGCGGTACCGCGACATTCGCCAAGTGGGGTGATCAGATGTCAGAGCAAATTCCTTGCTGCAGGAATGCGTTGGAAAGTGCGGAATACGTACCATGACTGCTGTTGTATCCGATGCAATGATGATGGCGAGACGGTGTGCAAAGTCGACAAGAAACGGTCGATTGGGTGTGCAGTCAAGTCGCGTCCTGTTCTGATTCGCCGGCCAATTCGCCAACGATGCAAGAGTGGGAGAGCTGCATGCGATTTTTGTGGAGTTAGCCAACCCAACCTCCGCGTTAGTATGCAGATTTGCTGCTATGCACATCTGCTAGCTGTCTAAAGTAGATCGATTAATGAGGTTTCGGCTCTGCCGTCGAGACAACACAATCGATGTACGACGGATCAGGCTCTCAGAAGGTTTGCGTCTAGCTACTCTGTTCAGCTTCGACACGAATGCGGAGGGATACCGCCCACCACACACACTTTGACTACACTGGGAACGGGAGAAAGAAAGTCCATTGCTGCGAGAGACATGCGGGTGATTATAGAATCCTGGGTGCTCGAAAGGCGCGAGTACGAGTGAGTGCGGAAGAACCCTGAAGTGCGTCAAGGGTAGTGGAACAAAGCGAGGGTCCGTCCGTGGTTGAAGCATGGTTCGAATCGATCGCGCGCGTTTGCGTATCCAAGTGTCTCTTGATCTCCTAGCGGCACAATGCTCTAACAGTCAGCGAGACGGCCCATAACGTCAAGCCATGCATCGCACCGGTCACTGCTCAGAGCAAAACCCAAACTCCAACACCCATCGCCAGGATGCTTGCCGAAACAGCCGCAAACGGTGCGCCCAGCATCTGAGCAGCGCTCACAATGTGACTGTCGTTGGGACCTGATGCCGCAGTTCCCTGAGCACCGGATGCGCCTCCAGGAACAGGAGCAGCTGCCGTGCCTGCCAGATAGCCGGTAGATGGTACGCTGGCGATGGGGAAGGTGGACGGGGTAGTGCTGGTGGTAGAAGCGGTGCTGTTGGTCGAGTTGGACGATGCCGTAGATGTAACGCTTCCGCTCGCGCTTCCGCTTCTTGAGCCAGACGCGGATGGAGACGCAGTTGCTGCCAGAGCCAACAACAAGCCAAGGAAAGGAAAAGAGAGGAAAAGAGAGGAAAAGGAGATGTCAGCACACCCGTTTTGGCATATCCATTGCCGACGCCTATCCGAGAGCGCTATACTTACCACCACCACTGGACGCGGCCGCAGTGCCGCTAGCAGCCGCTCTTGTTGATGAGACCGTGTTCTGTGCGGATACCGCTGCACAAAGAGCGAGCAGTGCAAGTGCAAGGCACTGGATCGTGATGCCGCGTTGAACCTTCATTGTGTGTGCAATCTGATCAACTTTCGGGTCGTCAGCTCTTGAGTGCAGTAATGGTGCAGATTTGAGTCGAGCGATGATCTGTTTTGGGCTTGAGCATCAAAGATGGTGTTGCGTCGAAAGAGAGACGAGAGAATGAAAGGAGGACGAGGTTGGTGCCGATGAAATCCTGCGAGCCAAGCTCAGGGTGCAGCTGCGTGTTCGCATCGGAACTCCGCTCCTCTCTCGGTACGCTACGTTGGCCAGCGGGTCCAGCGTTCCTCGTCAAATTCCTCACGCGCGAAATCAACACTCGACTCGACGCTGGACGACGATCTGAAAATCTGAAACCAACTTTCGAGCCTCGTCGTCCGTCTTTCTTTGCTGAAATGTTACCTCTACAGACACAACAATAGCCGAGAATCTTCGCACCCTCCTCAAAATTGCAGAGCGGCGATTGGCCGATCAAAAATTCAGCGAGGCAGCCAACAGCTCTCCGCATGATTATCGCAAGCCGCGAAAATGTCCGTCTTGTCGCCTTCTCGTCTGTCAGTCCAAAGTGACTCGGCAGCTCGCCGATTTTTTTGTGACACCAACTTGAGAAGAAGTGAAAGTGACAAGTGAAAGCACCAACCATCGCTCGTTTCTTCTCCATCACCACCCGATCATCACCACCCCATCCCCGCCCGCTCACCATGCTGCGATCCGCCCTCCGTCCCTCTGCGGGCTCCCTCCTTCGCGGCGGTCTCGCTCCCCGTCGCGCCCTCTCCACATCCTCGCCCGCACTCAACGCCGAGCGTGCTCCTCCCGGCGCCCTCAACAAGTACTCGCGAATTATCACCCGCCCCAAGGACCAGGGCGCTTCCCAGGCCATGCTCTACGCGACCGAAGGCATCCAGACCGACGAGGACCTCACCCGTGCCATGGTCGGCATCGGCTCCATCTGGTACGAGGGCAACCCGTGCAACGCCCACCTCCTCGCCATCTCGCAGCGTGTCAAGAAATCCGTCCAGCAGGCCGGCCTCACCGGTTACCAGTTTGGCGCCGTCGGTGTCTCGGACGGCATCTCGATGGGCACCGACGCCATGTCCTACTCGCTCCCCTCGCGTGACCTCATCGCCGACTCGGTCGAATCCGCGTGCGGCGGTCACTGGCTCGACGGAGCCGTCGTCATTCCAGGCTGCGACAAGAACATGCCTGGTGTGCTCATGGCCCTCGGTCGTCTCAACCGTCCTGGTATCATGCTCTACGGAGGCACCATTCGTCCCGGTGGATGCGCCAGCGTCGAAGGCACCCTCGACATTGTCTCGGCCTTCCAGTCCTACGGCCAGTACCTCGCCAACGGCGGCACCCCGGACGCAGAAAAGATCCGCTACGATACTGTCCGTAATGCTTGCCCCGGTCCAGGCGCCTGCGGTGGCATGTACACCGCCAACACCATGGCCTCGTGCGCCGAAGCCCTCGGCATGACCCTCCCCGGCAGCTCCTCCTTCCCCGCAGAATACCCCGAAAAGATTGCCGAGGCGGAAAACATGGGCGCCGCCATGCGTCTCATCCTCGAGCGCGACATCAAACCACGCGACATTATGACACGCGCCGCTTTCGAGGACGCCATCGCACTCACCATGGTCCTCGGAGGCAGCACCAACGCCGTGCTCCACCTCATCGCCATCGCCCACTCGGTCGGCATCGAGCTCAGCATCGACGACTTCCAACGCATCGCCGACGCCACCCCCTTCCTCGCTGACCTCAAGCCTTCCGGCAAGTACGTCATGGAGGACGTTCACTCCAAGATCGGCGGCATCCCCACCGTCATCCAGTACTGCATCGAGAACAAGCTCATGAAGGGAGAGCACATGACCGTCACCGGTCGCACCCTCGCCGAGAACGTCGACCGATGGACCCAGCAGCGCGGAAAGCTCCCCGCAGGTCAGGACGTCTTGCGGCCCGTCGACAAGCCTCTCAAGAGCACCGGTCACATTCGTATCCTCAAGGGCAACCTCGCTCCCGGTGGCGCCGTAGCCAAGATCACCGGCAAGGAGGGTTTGCGTTTCACTGGAAAAGCTCGCGTCTTTGACACCGAAGACGCCATGGTCGCCGCCGTCGAAAAGGGCGAGATCAAGAAGGGCGAAAAGACGGTCATCGTGCTCAGGTACAAGGGTCCCAAGGGTGGACCGGGCATGCCTGAGATGCTCAAGCCGACGAGTTTGATCATGGGTGCAGGTCTCGGTATGGATGTCGCGTGTCTCACCGACGGTCGCTTCTCGGGAGGAAGCCACGGGTTTGTCATTGGGCATGTCGTTCCCGAGGCGCAGGACGGTGGGCCTATCGGGCTGGTGCAGGATGGCGATGTCATTAGCATCGATGCCGAGACCAACTCGCTCGAGCTCGTCGGTGTCACCGAGACGGATCTCGAGAAGCGAAGAGCAGAGTGGAAGCCGTTGCCGCTCAAACCAAAGTCCGGTCATCTGCTCAAGTTTGTTCGTAACGTCGCGGATGCCTCGCACGGCTGTATTACTGACAAGTGATGCCCTCACTCCCAAAGCACTCATTCGCCATCTGTAACTTATTCGCCTTTTATATTCAAAAGCATTTGAAAAGCAATCGTTGGGCGTGTGTGACCGCCTGTGCCACCTAGAAGCGAAAGAACCCGCTCCTCCTCTCGCTCGCCATCCTCCTTCTGACCATATTCGCCGCATCTCCACCCCACACCTCTACGGGACTTCTTCCCTTCTTCAACACCTCCGTCTCATGCACTTTCGCCTGACTCCTCGAGAACAGCGCTACATTCTGAAAGCTCAGTGGTAGCGTCGAGTCCCACCTCTGCAACTGAGCTCCTGAAAGACTTTCGAATGGAGGGACGATGCTTCTTCCCCTGAAAACTTCTTCAAACAGATAGGCGATGTCGTTGATGCTGAAAGGGAGGTGATGTCGAGGACCTGTGTTGGACGTGTCCAGCGAAGGTGCGGTTCCGGGGAGTGGATGGCGGGATTCGGAAACGCTGAGATCGTGGAAGAGTTTCTCGTACAGTTTTCGTCGACCTTTGAAGGCGAGCGGTTCCATCTTTTGTCCGGAGATCTCGCAGATGATGAACGTGGCTACCGCGAGACCGAACATGGCGGGAAGGGGACCGAGGACGGGGAGGATGCGGACGCGGAAGTCTTCGAGCGCCGCTAGCTCGTCCACGTTGCCCTTGAGGAATTCGTCGTCGTCGAGTGGGAGGAGACGGGTGTCGGACTTTTCGGTGGAGTAGACGCACGGGATGAAGAACGACGGTTCGGTGAACTCGGTCGAGGCGGAAGGCGTGGGTGGGAGCGTCGGTTTGAAGGACGTTGAGCGGGAGAGGGCGGGGGAAGAGCCGGATGGCGAGGGCGAGAGTTCTTCTACTTCTGACACTCGTCTGCGGAGCGGATCAGCCTTCTTGGTGCGCGGTGCGGAGTGCGCTGCCAGGTCGACCGCCGTTGCATCGGACGCTGCGGCGCTGCTCTGAGACTCGCGTCGATCCAACAGTATCTGCGTCGACGCCAACGGTCCTCCCTCGCTCTCCGCCTCGATCCCGTCAACACCATCCTGCCCCTCGTCGAGCGGTCGAAGGCTCGTATCCTGATCGCCCTCATCCGGCAGCAGCGCAGCCATCTCATCCGAAGGCGTCGTCATGGGCGTCGCGTACGCGCCCGATCCGAACGACGAAACGCTGCTCGCTCGTCGACTGTGTCGAGGTGCTTGAGGCATGGCTGCAGAGACCGCCCGCGAGCTCGACACGCTAGCAGACCCGGCTAGGCTGCTATCGTTGGACGCGTTCAGAGCGGTGAGATCGGTTGAGCTGCCGCTTCGAGATGCGAGCGGCGAGGGCGAAGAAGCCATCTTGCGTGCGTGTCGAGGCTGCAACGAACCGGTGAATCGGTCGTTGGCGTTGGACGCGAGTGTCGGCGACGAAGCGCCGCTGCTGGTGTTGCTGTTGGTGGTGGCTGCGCTGCGACTCACCCCGTCGCTGGGGCTGGCCTTCATGGGTGTTCGGTCGAGGTCGACGTTGCTCGGCGCGTCGAGCTTGGACTGCTTGCCTCCCTTTTTGCCTTTTGCCAGATTGCTCGGCCGACCGGCGCTCTTGGTCTGCGCCTTTTCGAGCTGTTCGGCTTCGCGCTTCGCACGGTCCTCGACCTCCTTGGGCGGAATGGGCGGCAATCCAAGCGCCCTCAATCGACGACGCACGCTGCGCGCCAACGGATCCTCGGAAGTGACGCTAATGTCCGAAATCTGAATGCGGCTAGGGTCGCTCTTTGCCCCGGCTCCCATGGAGCTGATGACCTTGATCTTGCGTTCCGCACAAAACCGCAGCAGATCCACCTTGGTATCGATGTTGTCGATCGCATCCACCACGTACGTCGGATTGCCTCCCAGCAGACGCTCCGCCTCGTCGCCACGGAACAGCTCCACCCAGGCCTCGAGCTTGGCCCAGGGAGCGATCTGTGCAAACTTTTCGGCGCAGCACACTACCTTGGGACGACCGACATCCTCGAGCGTAGCGCACGCATGACGGTTGAGCGAAGAGAGCGAGACCTGGTCAAAGTCGATGAGTCGAAGCTTGGACACACCAGAGCGCAGCAGCATGAGCGCCGCCCATGATCCGACACCTCCAGCACCCACGACGATGACAAACGAGTTGCGGATGGCCGTCATGCCTTCTTCGCCGAGGAAGCTGTAATTGCGCGACAGCTGCTCGCGGATCAAACTCTCGTCCCACTGCTCGACCGACGGTTGGCGTTTGCGTGAGAAGGTGTCGTGCGGTCCCAGCGTATCCGCACGCGATGGGCCGGCAGGCGACTGCGGCATGTTGTTGGAAGAGTAGAAGCTGGTTGAGTTGCGCAGATGCGAGGCAGGCCGCAGCGAGTTGCTCTGAAGACCTGAGAGGTAGCGCGGCGTGCCTCCGTCGGTGGAGGACGACGCCTCATCGCGATGCAGGTCGAAGCGCTGCAGTCGATCCGATCCCTGAGCATTGGCCGACTTGGTGACGGTATCCGACAGGTCCTGTCGCTTCTTGCGTCGTGTGATTCGCTGCGTTCCAAAGATGGCCGCAGCCGTTGCAATCGACGAGCCGACAGCGATCGAGCCGAGCAGCAACGCGTTCCTGCCATTGGAGCTGGACAGCGTCGAGAGCCATGACGATGATGAGCTCGAGTCCGACATGATCGTCCCCACGTCTAGGCAAGGCGAAGAGGCGAAGTGATGGGAAGGAGGAAGCGATGTGACGGTGAGGAGCAAGGAACGGATGCGAGCAAAGCCCAGACCCGAATGTGGAGTGAGAAAATCAGAAATCACAAACAATTCGGAAATTCCGCTAAAATCTCAGGTCGCGTGGCTCCAACGTGGTACCAAAAAATAAACCGTGTTTGTGCGACCCTTTTTTCCCGTCGCAGAACCGGTCTTGACATCGCTCGCGACGCTGTTTCTGATGACTTTTTCTCACTTTTGAGTGGCCTAAGACGTCCGGAAGGGTTCAAAATGGTAAAAAGATGCTCACTACCCGGTTCGAACGAGTGATCTCGCCATGCCTGTAAGTCAGGACACTTCCGCAAGTGCGGACTCTGCTGAAGTGCCTTATGTACAAGTGGCGCGCTGTACCACTTAGCCAAGCGAGCGTTCGTTGGCAAGTAAGGAGCTTACAAACTTCATATAGTATGTTGTCAAAACCGAGCTTTGATCGATGGAAACGGGATGATGTTGCAAGAAAACGTCTTGTTTCTAAATCGTGAAATTCCGAGGCGCGTGGCTGCCTGGAATTTTCGAGCGCCACACCGTTGCACGAAAATCCCAGTCGGGTCGATCGGATATCCCGACACTTTTGCGGGGAAGCTGTTCCTGACTTAGCAAGTGAGGGTTCGCTGCACCGTGCACTGGTACACCTCTAGCTGCGTGTTTGCAGACGGATCGGCATTCAAACCGAGTAGTAGTGGCATCGGAACAGATTGCTTCGTGACGGACAGTGTGTGATTTCGCGAAGTACAATGTGTGATCCCGCGAAGTGAAACGGATTAGAGACCCTTTCCAGGCGATTCACCCCCTGAGAACTTGTTTCGAGGCAAAGCTGCGGCGGTGAACACAAGCTTCCTCTGACAAAGCGGGATTGAGACGCTTCCGCAAGTCGCCGGGGTTTCGACTGCGATGTCAGTCAAGATCAGCTCGAACTGAGCTCGCAGTCAAGTCAAAGTCAGATCATGTTGGTACTCTGTCAAGGTTCTTGTAGTGCCGCGTTTGTGCGTATCAGCGGAGCTCGTCTGCAGTCCAGAAGCGCTCGTCTGTTCAATCGAGCGAGTCAAGCGTTGAGCACAGCCTGAGATAGCAGACGATACAGGAACTTAAAAGATACCCAGCTCTGATTCGATTTGCGAGCGAGAATGCAAGCTCCTTGTTTTGCGGGATGTCGAGGCAATCACTTTGAGACCTAGCGTCATTCTACGATGCTTGCTGTGTCTTGACACCGTCATCTCAGAAAGTTCGCAGACGGTGCTCTTCGCAATGCTCTGAGCCAAGTGACGATGATTTCAGTTGAGTGGACAGCGTTGTGCGACTTACTACATTCTGGGAGATGATCACAAAGGCCTTGCCTCGACGGGCAACAGTCTTTCGCGTTCCATCAACCCGAGACTGCACAGTATACTGCTCTTTGGTTGTGCAGCTTCTAACAGCCTCACAACGGATCGGATAGGTCAAACAGCTTCTCGCGGCGTGCTCTTGAGTTGCGCTTTGTAGAGATCCACAAGGAATTTACGTTGATTCTGAATTTGCTGCCTGATCGATACATGTCGCTGTTGACATTTGTGCAAACAGAAGATCGCGGCATCAGTCGAGATTCGAACGAACACATCTCTTTCTGGCCAATGCTTGGAAGACTGCGGCCGGTATTGCTCAGCCGAAGCTCTGGATGAATGAGCACAGCGTTCACAGACCAATGCAGGGCTAAAAAGGACATCTTTAGCTTCAAAGCAAGACTTGACAAGCTGCTGGGCAGAGTCATCAGTAACAAGCACTCAAAACAGAACATTCCTACTCCAATAAGACAGCACAAAAAGCTCTCATATCTTTTTCAACAACATTTTCATAAAGTCTCAAAGGATTTGCTAAGTGCTTGCAGACATGGCAAAGGTTCATGAAGCATTTTGCAAATCTGCTTGGCATCAAAATGCCTTTGTTGGCAAGTGCAAAGCTGCAGGACCACTTCTCTGCAGGCACAATTGTGCAACAGTCAATTTGCTGCCAAAATTACACAAGCTATGGTTTATTCTTTGTTAAGATGCCAGGCACCTCTGGTGTGTGAATGAAAGACCCTATGGGCCATTGCGATGTTGCTGGTCTTCCGAAAATTGCGGATGGATGACTTGCCTGCTCTCTTCATCTTGAAGGCAAGCATTGCGGTTCAATTCATCAGCGAGTTCAAGCGATTTGTCCAGCATGATGACAGCGACCTGCCAAACTCTGCTGACGGCCGTCTGTGCTTGCTGAACCTCACCGCAAGCGAGGCAAAGCAGAAGGTGATCCCACAAGAATACATGTATTTCTGTGACAGCAATCTCGCTGTCTTTGTCACAAACAAGTCCACTGCTAGGGGTACCTCCAACTCGAAACATTTGTCCCCCTACCACGGTACAAACAAATATGGCTTTGTCGCATATGACGAGGTCCACAACCAGCCTCAGCCAATGGCGATCTCGTTCTCCGCCGAATTTTTCGTCTGTTGTTGCTTCACAGTGGGCTTTTCTGCAACGCCAATCTACAACGTCCAGAACTTCTTCTTCGTTCTTGGATTTTGCGGCCATCCTCAGGCCAAGATCACGAGCAAGTCCGTCGCCAAGCTCATCCAGCGAAAAATGGCAGCAGAAGGACGGTCCCGCCAAGCTCTACCAAGACTTGGTGATCAAGCTCACCAACGAGCGCAACCGGGCGATGGAGGGAGATAGGTCCCAGAAGGCGACCCTCGAGACCCTTGTGGCGCGTTTTGTCGAGCAGAAGCTCCCTCGCCCCGGAGAAGCTTTCACAAAGAAGCGTCACAACGAGCTCATCAAACAGCTCGACGCCATTGTCACGATCTCCAGGAGCGTTGGGGAAGGCCTTGTCAAGGTAGTTGTAGCCCACAACAAATTCCACCGGAATCTTCGCAAAGAGTACGTCTTTGTGAGCGCAGACCGCTCCACCGGACCCTTCGTTCTCAAGCGCAAACGAGCAATCACAGACTCGTTGCCTCCCACGCACGAGTACCACATCACCCTAGAGCAGAGCCAAGAGCACAATTGTTGGCTGGACAGCATCCATGAAGCGGCAATTTGACTCTTGACCGACGCCTTTTCCCAACAGTATAATTAGGAAAAGGCCAAGGAGATGGCTCTGAAGGCACCAGGTCTCAGAGACTACCAGCAGTACAGAGTTTACCATCCTGCTCTGGTTGCTTGCGCGTTTGCAGAAACAAACGTCCCAGTCAATGCCTTTGACCTGGCAGAGGAGGCTTTTGACAAGATTGGGTCCAGAAAAGCTCAGCTGGTTGTTGGACTCGTCGTTTGTATGCCGGAGATGTGGGGAGAGCGAGATTAAGCAGAGGCAGCTGTGCTGCCGAAGCTGTCCAATGATGACCTTCCTCTGCCTGTTGCAGATGATGATCTTCCCGTGGAAGATCATCATCTACTGCCAACACGCACAGGTTTGCGCCTTTCTGGGCTGGCACCTGTTTGATCTCGACATCCGTTCCCTAATCTTTACAGCGGAGACAATAAAGGCGGCCAGAATCTCCGCAGTTGAATCAAGAGATGGTCCGTTGATCAAGATGTCCCGGTGCTCTTCATCTCAAGCGCAATGTAAGTCTTCCTTTCTCTTTTTCTCCGGTATCACGTTCACTGACAAAGGCACAAGCAACGACAGACAAAAAATGAGCTAAATTCAACCATGGTGAGGAGCGTGATGAGGGTGTGATTGACAAGCGTGATGCCAACTGAGCCTCAAAAAGACTCAGCCAGAAACCCACTTGGCCAAAACAACCCTTGGATGGCTATGGTACAGACATGCGACCGGGAGACCTGGTGACAACAAACCAGCTAACTGACTCCTTTTCTCTGCGCTCCTTTTCTCTCGCTCACAGGGCCACTGGAATCAACATCACGGAAGCCAACGTGATGATCTTTGCCAAGCGCAACAGCAACAAGCTCGAGGATGTCCAGATCCGGGGACGCATCGTTCAAACGGGTCAAAATCGCAAGACATGGATCTGCATGCCTTGCATGCTCAAGACCTAAGCCAAGAACGTCTGCATGCAAGGTAAGGCAAAGCGGATGAATCAAGCTCCAATTGCCTCAGGCGCTGAGCGCCAATGCGCTCGGATCCTGGAGTTTGCCAAACTAGGAGACTTTGGCAAAGGCATGCAGCTCTGGGACCACTGATGTGCTGAGTCGCGCCTCAAAGTTTGGCCCACAGAGCTTTGGCAAGAGGGGGCTAATGTGCTGCCTTTGCTCTTTGATGACAATGAAGACTATGATGGACATCCAGTGTCAGCATGTGCAGGTCTGTACCTTCCTGATTTGGCACCCATTTGACCTAGACATTTGTTTCCTTGCCCTTCTTAGTGAAGACAACAAGGGATGCCAGATGATTTGCAATTGGACCAAGAGATGATCTGTCAATTGAGATGTCCTGCTGCCCTTCACCTTGAGCACAATGTAAAGATCCTGTCCACTGATTGAGCCGCTGGTGAATTGGCTGTCTCTGCTGCAACAGCTTCGGTTCCACCTCCAAACAATTCAACGCTGCATACTTGGCTAGCTCTCAGCTCTCGATCCGCATGTTGTCTCACAGAACCGACTTGTGTTTGACCTGTGCTTTTCTTGACATCGGACTTGGTGAGATCCTTTGGAGCATACCACAAATGGTCCGAGAATCGCATCGCTGAGATTGTCCGGATTGAAGGACTACATGTCTGTGAGAAACAAAGGACACTTGCCGAAACAGACTCGCCTAACACCTGTCGAGAATGCTTTGATCGATCAAGGATGGTCGCAACGATGCTCAATGCAAGCCTTGGCTCCTCATTGCTGACCAAGTGCTGAGTCTGTGCGATTGTCGTAAAGCGGAACTCGGGCTTGTACAAGCGAGTCAACAGGTCGTCGACAAGGTCAACGCTTGTATCAGAGTATCGGTTGTACTCTGTTGCTCGAAACGAGAAGCAGATGCTTGTGTACGATCACAACGTGCGCCGTATCAAAAGAGAACATCGAGAGACGCTGATTTTTGTTCAAAAAGAAGTTCGCACAGTCACAACTTGGACTCGATGCGGCAATCTTCACGATACTCGCTTCAAACAGAATCTTTCGCTGTCTGAAGCTTGGCTGCGGCTTCTTGGCTGATCGCGACCACAACGGCGCGGTCAACATGATCGTCAAAGCAATTCCACAGCCACACAGCCACGATCAAGATCACTGTCTCATCCTTTCGCTGCCTTGCCTTGTGCGCGCTGTCTCGTCGATCTAACTCGACCTTCTTCACATCTCGCCTTATGCAGCAGGTCAGGCGAGCGAGGTGCATTTGCCAGCGTGAAAGTCATCTCAGGCTCTGTTGCATTAAGTCAGCAAATCGCACAGTCTGTCGAAGCTGTTGCGGATCCTCGAACTGGCCAACATTCGCAGAGTTGCTCTGTATCGCAGTCTCAGAGGGCGCACGAGACTTTCGCAGTCGCACGTTCTCTCTTCCGTCGTTCTGTCTGTCGTGTTTGGATTGCGAGCTCTGATATACAGGTCCTGCTCTGAGCCCAACGAATCATCTCGCCTTGGCACTCCTCGTCAATGTCTCTGTCGCGCGCAGTGCAGTCGTCGGACAAAAATGATCTGTGTCACACTCGCTGATCGTGGAGCTTCAGCTAGCATGCTCCATCTTGAACAGTCCGCAACATGCTCCTGTCATTGAACAGCTTGTAGTACTCAGGAGCATCTTTCGAAGGGTCTGGTGTCTGCGAACGAGCTGGCTTCCTCGGTGTCCTTGCCATCTTGTGCTACGCTACGTACTCTCACTGATTCACTCATTTGTTTCCGCAAGAGCGTACCCTCGTTGCAGCTTCGCCTGTGAAAATGATGCTGATCGCGAGCGCAGTGGTCTGTTCGATAAGGCCGTCGAAGCAATCTGCGGCGCTACCTCGATTCTTGTGCATCTCGCGTCGTCTTGTCATTGACTCAGCTGCATCCGCGTTCACTTCCTGTTGTTTCAAGCAACATTCTGTCGCATCGGTCGCTGGACCTTTGTCACATTTGAACGGACCATTCTACCCAGACGACAGCTTGAGGGCGAAACATTTGGCTCACATCGATTCAAGACAGAAGAAATGAATCAAAAGCCGAGGAGGAAGATCGGCAAGATCGCGGATCGACGCACTGCTCCACAACCGCACCCGCAAGTCGGCTTCTTGGCTCACTCGAAGCCCGTTCTGCAAATCTGCTTTGACAGATTCGCTCAGGACCTTCCCTCCAAGCGCAGCACAGACGCAGTTTCGTCGCTCAACACAATCGATCCGCTGGATGCTGCCATGTATCACAAGCCTCATGCAAATGTGGAGCGCACCTGCGAGTCAGCGTAACAGCTTACTGGAGACCCGTTTCGCGAATCTTTTTTGATAGTCCGATTCCTCAGCTTCCCCTCAAGCGCAGTACAGACTTGCTTTTGTCGCTCGACACCATCAGTCTGTCTAGTTTTGCAAAGTACCGCGACCTCTGGACAAATATCAGCGACGAAATCGTGTCAACGACGCGCTTGGTCCAAATTGAGTTTCGGTTCCGATAGCTGTCCCACCAACCCGACTTTGCGGGAACGGATCCCTCGACTTCATGCCCACATGCATTCACCGGCAGACACATGTCAATTCACGTGCAACAGTGCATGCCGAGCTCACAGCCCAAGATGCCAGCCGGAACTCGTCACCTGGAAAATGATCATTGCATTCGCTGTTCGTGAACGTTACTTGGTGTGCTCCATCTTGAATACTGTCTTCAACACCTTCCTGTCGTTGAACAACTTGTAGTATTCAGGAGCGTCTTCGATGGGCCTCGTGTGCTGGATGAAGCTCTTGAAGAGATCGTGGTGTTTGCTGAGCAGTTTGACGGCAGGGTCAAAGACGGCGCGGACGGGGCAACGACCAAACTGGAAGCGCAAGTTTTTGTTGTACAGGTCGGGACCTTGCAGGGTGACGGTGTGTGTGTGGATGCCGCAGGAGGAGACGACGCCAAAGTTGCGTACGATCGAGACGGCGAGGTCGAGAGCGGGACCTGCGCCGACGACTTCGAGGGCGACATCTGCGCCTCTGCCTCCGGTGGCTTCCTTGACGGTCTTGACCGGGTCGTCGTCGGTGAGGTGGAGGGGGATGGCGCCGTGCTTCTTGGCTTCGGCGAGACGTTCAGGTACCGAATCGACAGCGTAGACCGTCTTGAAGAAGGAGCAAGCGGCGGTGATGGCGCAGAGGCCAACGGGACCGCATCCGATCACAACAGCAGTGACGTCCTTGCGTTCGGCTTCGTTGAGCATAGTATAAGCATTGTTGGCGACAAAGTAACCGGTGGGGAAGATGTCGGCGGTGAGAAGCATGATCTCGTCCGGAACATCTTCGGGAATCGGGTAGAGCGTAGTGTCTGCGAGCGGAACGAGGACGTACTCTGCCTGAGCGCCGTCGAGCGGAACGGAGCCAAAGACGCGCGACTGGGTGCAACGACCGGTCTGGTTGCGGTTGCAAAAGAAGCAATCGCCGCACGAGATGGTGAAGGGCGAGACGACCTTGTCGCCCTTTTTCCAGTTCGTGATGCCGTCGCCGGTCTCGTAGATCTCGCCGACGAATTCGTGGCCAAGCACGAAATCGTACTTGGGGACGGGTTGGTGACCGCGGTAGATGTGCAGGTCGGAACCGCAGAGAGCGGCGAGGCTGACCTTGACGACGACTTCGCCTTTGCCCGGTTTGGGGATGGGACGCTCCAGGACGGCGACCTGTTCGGGGCCCTGGATGACGACGGCTTTCATTGTGGTTGGGGCAGACATGGTGGCGGCGGACGAGGTGCGAGTGGTGGAGAGACAGGAGGAAGGCACGGACCTTGATGGCTCCTTCAATGCGATGTCGCGTGCGGCTTGAGAAGCTAAACTGCGCAAACTGACTTGAATTCCCCGCAAACACAGAAAGCGTCGACGTTTGGCTCGGCTGTCAAACCGGCTGTATCGGCGAAAAACCGGTCCAATGGTCGGAAGGGGTCAGATGACATGCACAGCGCTGGCCCTCTCCCGCAGCCCGTCCTGATGAATCACCTCGGCACCGGTCAGCGTCGATATCGCTGCTCAGCCACACCAACTCATTCGGCATGTCCGACCGAGGAGCAAGCCAACGATGCACTGCGAGCGCAGCTCTGTCTGAAATGTTAGGCCATCATTGGATACAATCGCACGCATTTCGCACCTCCACGTAGGCAGCAAGCTCGGAAATCGGAGACGCAGAGGCTGCAGGCGCTTGCTCAACTCGAGGTTACCGCTGACCTCGTCCTTCCTGTCATCTCTCGACCCCACCCGACCACCTCGACGAGATCGAGATCCATCGACAACGGCTCTTCTAGGGCGGAGCCCTCAGCTCACCATGCCAGCCCAAATCTCGGCTGCCTTGCATCACAGCCAGCACTGGCTCACTTCGACCGCAGGTGCGCCTCTCCGTGCAGCCTATGACTTTCTCTTTCCACCCCTGAACGAGGCGTTCGTACAGCCACAGACCATCACAAGGAGACAAGTCGGCGCGGACGAATCCATCGAACGCTTGGAAGTGTGGGATACCTTCTCCGACAGCCCGTGGAGCTTTGTCACCAGCCGCTACGCCATTGCGCTCGTGATCGTAGCCATCGTCAACAATCGAGTGCAGCACATCTGTCGTCCGCGAGGAGGCGCGACAGCGAGGCTTTCACAGCTCCAACGGGTGGCGCTGCGTCTGCCGAGCTTGGTGTTGCTGGCTCGAGCCGTGCTCATCCTCTTCACCGTCACGGCCGACGCCTTTCTCGCGGAATCCAATTTGGTCAATGTGTTGCTGCGCACCTGCACCACCGCAGCGTGGAGGAACGCATGGCTGGCCAACACACCCATGACCGGTTGGGCGTTCGACTGGTTCGGCATCAGCAGCAGAGACGCCCTCCTCCGCGCACGCGACGCAACGGCGCTCTGGGCAGCCTTCACCTCGACGTGCGTCGCCGTCGTCAGCGATTCCATCGTACGCAACCTCGACGCCGATCGTGACGAGCCTCCCGCGTTCAACCTCGTTGGCTTTGCGTTCCTTCTCCACTTTCACTCGTTCTCACCAGAAGCACCCGCCAACGAGCACGTCTACCTCTGCATCCTCCTCCAGATGCTTCAGATTCTGGCTATAGCCGTCTCACGCTGTCGTCGTCCCGTCTATGCCCCGCGTCTGGTCATCTCGAGCGTGTTCGGCGTCTCGTCCTTGATCCACTATGCGCTGGCGGCGAGATCGGGCAGGTATCCTTTCCTCGAAGCGCTCAGCCGCACGCCCGAGATCGCGCTCGTGCTGGTGGTGCTGCTGACCATCACGCTGCACGCACTGACCATGATGCTGTTGGAAGGCAAGATCGAGACGAGTCGGCTGCTCTTTTCGCGTTCGAATCTTCCTTCGCTGGACGAGGACTGGTCGTTGGCGCTGTTCAAGCTGGGCACGGCGTGTATGGAGTCGACGCGGCTGACCGGCTTGGAGAGGGAGGTGGAGCCGCTGGTAGCGTGGGATGCGCCGTACATCGAGCTTGCTTCCACCGGTCGCATCGAGCTGGTCGACCCGCTCGCAGCTCGCAACGCCAACTCGCATCAGCCGCACGACACTCTGCCATCCGCATACGCCAACACAGGCGGCGACGCTGCTTTCATCGGCGGCCTCTCTCGCGAAGTCAAACAAGTGCGTATCGAGCCGACGGTACGGAGCGCTTCGTCCACGTTTGGTCATGCGGGGTTGGCGAGGATGCGCGCTCTGCTCCACTTTGTCACGATCACGCTGCTGGTGGCTCGCAGCGTCGCGGCGATAGGTATGCGCAAGGTGCTGCATGCGGTGGGGTTGCCCGATCCGAGCGTTCCCGCGTGGGTGTTTCGGGCGTTGCGCTTCGCGAGGCTTGTCTGGCACGGCAGCAACGGCGAGGCGCGCAGGCGGGAGAGGCGAGCCGCGGAACAGAGACGCCAGCAGCACGAGCAGCAGCAGCGGTCGCAACGGTCGCAACGGCTCAGAACGCAGGACGTTTCAGCCGGGGTATCTGGGATCTCGTCAGGGATTACCGCGGAGAACCCGCAGCGACCCGCTTCGATGTCAGAAACGTATAGCACTGCTGCCACTCGTCCCAACCAGCCAGGCGATGTATGGGATGGCGACAGTGACGCAGAAGACGACGAGTACGACGTGACGCTTGCCGAGCATGATTCGGATCTCGAATCCGAGATCGACGAAGCCGACTCCCTCTCCCTCCCACCCGACGAGGTATCCGGCCTTCTCTCAGAGCTCGAATCTTTCTCCGCCGACGACACCGTCCCTCCTCCACCTACCACGCAGTTGACCACGCTGCACTCGGGCACAGAACCGTTCAACCAGCTCCTGCTGGCCCATCTCACCCGTCCCCCCACACAACCTCCGCTCACCCGCTCAGCGTACACCTCTCTCCTCTCACCCTTCTCCCCCTCGGACGTGTCTCTGGCACAAACCCTCCTCAACCGTCGCCCTGTTCCCGCCTTCACTTCCTCCACGGACGACACGCGCCGTCTGTGCGTCATCTGTTGCACCGCCGAACGAAACGTCATCTGCTGGCCCTGTCGCTGCCTCTCCCTCTGCATGGAGTGTCGCGAACACCTCGCCTCCCGACCCCCACCTCGTCGTCCCTTTACGACCACCCCAGATCGCCCCCGCTCAGAAGACGCTTCCCACCTCTGCCCTACCTGCAGAACCCCCGTACAAGCCTTCAGTCGATTATACATTCCATAGAGTCACGCTGCTAACGCCACGGAGCCGAGATGCACACAACATTCTGGGTATTTCAAAAAAGGGGAAAGTGTGGAAAAGATGCAGCAATGAATCCGGATCTGAGAACAAGGGGATCCTGGTATGAGAACAATGAGAGCGTTGATAGTCCATGACAAGAGTAATAAACGGAACCAAGGGGAAAAGGGAGAACTGATGCGCAGCTCAACGCAGCTCGTCATGCTGCAGCAGGGGTGCGTCCGAGGCGGAGCGCGTGCTGTCGCGGTTTGGGTATTGTTGCTGTGCGTCGTGCT
Organism: Pseudozyma hubeiensis SY62; assembly: GCF_000403515.1. Classification (NCBI taxonomy): domain Eukaryota; kingdom Fungi; phylum Basidiomycota; class Ustilaginomycetes; order Ustilaginales; family Ustilaginaceae; genus Pseudozyma; species Pseudozyma hubeiensis. Next base: position 335,840 of record NW_012133804.1, on the reverse strand, counting down.
GCGATTGCGTCTGTGTGTGCTGTTGCACGTTCGACTCGGGTTGCTGGGACATGCTGCGGGCCGAGTCCGACTGCGCCTGGCGTTGGGCCGAGGCATCCAGGAACGCCTTGCGCTCTTCGGCGGTGAGCGATGCGAGGTAGGCATTCTTGACTTGGCGTGCATCGACGTAGCCCGTCGACGAGACATCCCAGCTGACGAGACCGGCTGCGTGCAGATTTGTCGGATGGACGGGGACCTCCTCGCCCCATCGAGGATCCTCACCGCGACCGAGCTCGTCGTCGTGCATATCGTCGTCGAACACGCCATGTATGTGGTGCAGCTGGCGCGCCTTGGCACGCTGAGCGGGCGAGAGAGCCACCTGACTGCTGCTGTCGTCGTCCTTGCCAAGTAGCTCCATGGGCACGTTGACGCCGTCGATCTTCATGACGCTGTAGGGATTGCTCTGTTTCTTGGCGTGACCGTGGTGGGTGCCGCTCGAGGCGGTGCCCACGCCTGCCCCGCCTCCGGACTTTTCGGCTTGAGCGGCGAGGAGCGCGGCGCGGGCAGCCGCAATGCGACGGCGTCGGCGACGCAGACGCCAGAGCGCGACACCAAAGAGCACGCCGATGACGACGATGGCGCAGACACAGCCAATGACCACCTTGATGCCCTCCGAGAGGCCCTTGGAGTTGCCCGAGCCCGAGCCGGCAGGGCTTCCGTGGACACCGGACTGGCCGAGCGTCTGCTTCTTGATGCGCACCGCGGTGAACTGCTGGGTGGCGGCGGTCATGTTGACGAGCGGACGCAGACCGATGGACGCCTCGCACGGGCTGGTGACCGTCATGTTGGCGGCCTGCGCCTGGGTGGTGTTGAGCCCGCCGTCGCACGAAAACACGGTGTAGGCGCTTCGCATAAAGGCGGGCGAGAGCACAAAGTCGGCGGGGAGGAAGCTTGCGTTCAAGTTGGCGCCATTGGATGAGCCCGAGAGCGAGCGGAGCGCTTGGAACGAGCCGAGACACATGGTGCCGTCGCCAGAGGGGCCGTTGCCCGATCCGAGCTCGAGACTGGCGTCGAGTGGATGGATGGGGATCGAGGTGCCGCCGAGACCAAGCGTGATGTTCAACTGAAGATTGCAGGGTACGTAGTAGCCGCCATCCGAGGCGGGACCGATGCCCCAAGCGCCGTAGAGGGCGTTGAGCGTACTCTCTGGACCCAGATTGACGCTGGCGCCCGAAGCAAACACGGCGATGGGATTGGAGCCGGCAACGACGCTGGACGTACCAAAGGGGATGGATTCGGTGACGCCGTGTTGCAGTTCAACGGTGATCCCGGTGAGGGGAAGACGCCAGTGACGCACGACGCCGTCGGCATCGCCGATGGCGCTGGTGTAGTTGATGGTGGGATTGGTGCTGCCGGCGTAGGCTGGATCGTGGTTGCCGATGGTGAGCACGCTGTCGCCCTTGCCGCCGTCCTCCTCGAGGCGCTGCATGCCGATACCCATGAATCTGCGACCGGGACGTGCGCCGTTCCAAAAGCCTGCAAGGACGGCACCGGTCTGGGGTGGGCGCACGTTGACGTTGAGCGAGGCGGTGTTGCTGGTGGCGTTGAGGTCGGCCTGGATGAGACTGTTGGCGGGAGGACCCAAGCCGATGATGCCGGAATAGTCGCCCGAGTCCATGTCCTCGTTGGCGACCTGGCTGCACGAGCCAAACGCCTGCGAATTGATGATGAGGCGCGAGGTGATGGGATCGCCAAAGAGCATCGACGTGGTCTTTACCTGGCCAGAGGCGGAGCCGAGGAGGTAGCTGATGTTGAACGGGGTGTCTTGATCTACCACGGTATCGAGGTGGTCGTTGAATTTGGTGACGGTGAGGCCTTGGTGTCCTTTGCACGAATCCGAGTCGCAATCCTGATTTGCGAGCCAGAGGTCGCCGCTGCCCGTGTCGAGCTGGGCGTTGACCTGCTGATTTGCGGCGCTGATGGGTACGGTGTAGGTGAGTTGACCGTTGGAGAAGCCACGACCGAGGACGATGCGCGTGCTGTTGAGGTTGGCAGAAGCGGGCGAGCTCAGTCCATCACCATTGGAACCCAGTGAAGAGGACGCTGACGGCAAGTACGAGCTGGAAGACGAAGAGGCTGAGGACGGTGATGAGGAGGAAGCGGTGTTGAACGATACGGATGCGGATGCGGATGCGGATGTCGATGCAGAAGCGGAAGACGGCCTTGTGGAAGAAGAGGTGGCTGACGAGGCTTGACGTGGAAGTATAGGTCGAGCATCGTGAGCGTCTGCCAACGAGCGCACCAGTGGCGAAGCGGGGCCACGTGGAAGAGGCATGATGTACACTGCGTCGTCGCCGACGTCTGCGTCGATGGTGGTGATGCTGTTGCTCGCTTGGGTGTTGTTGAACGAGGCGACCTCGCGGGTACTAAAGGAGGAGCACGAATGCCATGCAGAGTGTATTATTGACGAGGTGGTCTCTCTGTGGCGAGTAGCAGTGGTGTATCGCGGCTGAGATCGTGATGGATGTGGAGCTCTTTGAGATCGTCCTTGAGCTAGAAAGGCGAAAGACGGTGGTGAGGGTTAGAAGCAGGAGGAGGACGAGAGAAGAGAGAGCGAGGGAGAGGTGTGATGGGTGGTACGGCAAGGCGGCGGCAGCAGACGGCAGCCTTCAACCCATAGCAAAAAGGCAACCGAGCCTCAGCACCGTGAGCCACCCAAACTCACAATTTCATATTTATACATTTTATAAATAAATATCTAAAATGAACAATCCAAGCAGACTGTGCGGAGAGAAGTTGGTTCGATGCTTGACCTCGTGCAGTGCGTGGTGCAGGAGCAGAGACCTGGCGGGGAAGCTAGAGTTGCTGCAGCTCACCAATCTGTTTGGTGGTTTAACGATGGAGTCGCCTGCACCCGAAGCCGATCAGCGCGTCGCATCTCGTGGCTACCTACAGCTGTCGTGCCCCGACGGCTGCCACCCATCGACGCAACCGTGATGGTGTCGAGAGGGGGTTCGATGCCAAGGTGCAAGCAAGCTGAGACATCCGGACACTAATTACAAAACCTATAAATGCGGTTCGACGACTGTGTGGGAGGACACAGACTCCTACCGAAATTAGCGCGTCTCAATCTAAGCGACAAGGCGGAAAGAAAAAGCCTCTCGATGGTCGGAACCCTTGCGATGGGCGGTCACAGGTTGGCGCAGCGTGCGACGCATGGTGCAATTTGACGCCTCCTCGTGACCCGTCTCTCGAATAGAGCTCGAGGAAGAGCCACGCGTGTACAGCTACTCAGCTCGCAGCAGAGGTCGGACTCAGCCGGCAGCTCACAGCGGGCCTGGAGCGCGTAGCAACATCAGAATGGCGGTATTCAGGTGCAGCTAGCACGGCATGCAGTAAGTTTCTGCGAGTTACATTACGCTGCGTCTTTTTTTGTTGCAACGCGTGTTCAGGGTTTTGATCGTCAGGGATCTCACTCGTTGTGCACCCGGACGATACCTCGTTTAGGGTCCTTGAGTGCTCTGCTGCCCGCTCAACAGTGAAACAGCGGTTGGAGTTGCCGTGCTTGGTAGCGCATTGTCGTGGCTTCTATCTGTGGTGCGCTGCATTCCACGAGTCACCTGTACGCAGTGTTCGAACAGACCTTCTAGAACACGAGATGCTTGCCTGCAGATGCGATCGTCCATCATCGTCAGTCAGACAGCGCGCAGCGGTAACGACGACGGAACCGCAGCAATTTCAGCGCTCGGTCTTTCAACTTTCCCTGTAGAAAGAGAAAGTGGACGACGAAAATGCGGATCGAAAAAGCTACACCGACCAACTGGACGCCCGCAGCAAGGGCCGACCATAAATGCTCGACTCAACGACGGCATGTGAACAACGACGCCAGCTACGCCTACACCAGATTCCATGCCAAGCCGAAGCACAGTCGTTCGCTGACCAGAGCTCGCGAGACAGACGGACTAGATGAGCCACGATACTTCGAGGAGGAAACGTGCGATATCAGAGAAGCTAGCGAAGCTCGCGACACACGCTTCGATCGCTTGCTCAGAAATAGATCCCTACTGTCAACTTTCCATGCTCTTCTCGAGAACGGCTGCCACTGACCTGCCATCATAGAATTTGCAGTCGAAAGCTGCGAGGTGCCAGGAACCATCGTGCCAGCCGACACAACTGCTGAAAGAGGGTCGCCGCGGCCTGTCGAAACAGGGGCCGACAGGAAACCTTGGAGCTGTGCACAGCCGCAGCGCGTAAAGATTGCCGAGCTCACAAGTTCGAAATCGAGGCCCCGCCATTCCCGAAGCACAGAAACAAGGGCATGGAATCGAACGTCTCATCCATCGACTGCTAAGCGCAATGCACGAGTCGGCCCTGTGTTGCAATCTCTACTGGTGCAACACCTCTGTAGGCGTCGTCCAAGGGTCAAAGCCCAAGCTGAATCAGTGAGTGGGCTAAGAGGGTTCGGTGCGGGTGCCTGACTTCTCGCCGTGTGTGCGTGCTCTCTCTGCTTCTTGCGCGCGTGGGCTTCGGCGGCCTCGCTTCCCGCATGCTCGTCTTGGCCAACACCACGAAGCACCTTCAAGTTGCTGTTTAACAAATCTGGCGGATCTTGCCAGCCAGCCAGCCAAGACGGCATGGATTTGTATTTTCTCAGCCATTCAAACGCCTGTCGCGTGAACTGAAATGCAGCCACGCATGGATGCAGCAGCCGATTACAGATGAAACAACACCTGAAAACCAAAGTCTGAATTGAAATCCGTTGGCCACCCCTGTCGTTCAAATGGTCAGGCTCGAGCCGATTTCAAAAGGAAAAGAAAAGTTGATTTCACTGCTGCTGAGTGCATGTCGTCTGATTTCGCCTTCTCGGGACTCTGTCGTTAAAATTGTTCACTCGAGTTGGTGGAATTTGAAACTTGATCTCTCGTGTGCCCTGTGCTCATCCTCGAGAAAGCCCACACAACCTTTTCCAATTTGGCTGGCTGGCTGGCTGGCTTAGATGGTCGGCCAGCTCGCGCGAGGACCAGCTGGAAAATCAAATCACATCAGGCCACACAGCACGACAGCACAGCAGCACATCCTCAAACCGACACTCAAACACACACACACACACACACACGCACACACACAATTACACCTGAGAGAAAGACCCTCCTCACACACTGAAAGCCCAAAAGTTATTGCGCGGCGCGAGCGCAGCACAGCATAGCACGGCACAGCACAGCACGGCGCACCAGAGCAATCCGCCGAGTGGGTCTCTGCTATCTCTCTTCTTTACTCCACAAACCATCACCTCGACCATCATCAACACCCAACGTCCATCCTTGATCACCCGCTTTGCACGTCTTCTCCTCGTCGTCACTGTCAGCACCGTCTGCCTACACTGCTCTTCGACGTCTCGATTCGCCGTTCGATCACCGATCTCAGCGCAGTTCACGCATCTCGATTGTCGGTGCATCCTCGCTATCGACGACCAGACTGCACTCACCTGATCGCCTGCTGCCTTTTGCCAACCTTGGAAGAAGCAGTTCAAAGTGTCATCTGCATCGGTACTGAGGATCCCTCTCGCACCTTCGCCTTTCCACTCTTCGATCTGCAACCCGTAGCCTGATTCGCTGATTCCCGTGTCAATCGCATCGTTCTCGGACTCTTTCTCCCCGCACACCACATACACATCACACACGACCATGTCTGAACTTCGCCGAAAGCTCGTCATCGTAGGCGACGGTGCCTGTGGTAAGACTTGTCTTCTTATCGTCTTTTCCAAGGTAAGTTGACACCATCGTGCCTCGCTACGGTGCAATGCCAGCAGTCGTGTCCCGTCGTCGGACGATACGCTCGCATCAGCGCCGATCAGTCAGCCATCGACTGGTCAATCACAGCGCATCAGCTTGCCTTCGCCTGCGCATCAGCAGCACTGCATGCGACACGGCAGGGACACGTCAATGGCCGACACCATGGCATGCACACACATATTGCGCACTTGTTTCTCTCGTATATCGGATCACATCCGCTGACCTTTGCATTACCTTCCTCTATCTCACGCTCGTTTTCGCACGCTCTCCTTCGGCATTTCCGCCCACCGCGTCTCTGCTCACCTGTGCCTCCTGCCTGCGCATCCGACTCTCCTCAATCGCCGCATCGCCGCATCGTTCCCCGTAGGGTACTTTCCCCGAGGTCTACGTCCCCACCGTCTTTGAAAACTACGTCGCCGATGTCGAGGTCGACGGTCGCCATGTAGAGCTCGCGCTTTGGGATACCGCTGGTCAGGAAGACTACGACCGTCTGCGTCCACTCTCGTACCCGGATTCGCACGTCATCCTCATCTGCTTTGCCGTCGACTCGCCCGACTCGCTCGACAACGTGCAGGAAAAGTGGATCTCCGAGGTGCTCCACTTTTGCCAGAACCTGCCCATCATCCTCGTCGGGTGCAAGAAGGATCTGCGACACGACCCCAAGATTGTCGACGAGCTGCGAAAGACGAGCCAGCGTCCCGTCTCTGCCGAGGAAGGTATGGCCGTCGCTCAGAAGATCGGCGCCGTCCGCTACCTCGAGTGCTCCGCCAAGACGGGCGAGGGCGTGCGCGAGGTGTTTGAGCACGCCACCCGTGCAGCGTTGGTCCAAAGAAGCCGTGGCTCCAAGAGGAAAGGATGCACCGTTCTCTAAGCAGTCGTCTTTTTTCTTGTGCAGCGCGGCACAGCTGGCTCTGCGTGGATGCAAGACACCCCAAACACGACGGCGCACGTCCATGCAACGCCTCACATTTGATATCCCTGCTGCCCTCTGCATTGCGCGCAACATGATGACACGCGAAGGCGCGGTCACCACATGGCCCTCTGTTCACGACTTACTGGTTTTCCGCTCCTCGCCGCTAGTGTTGCTCTCTTGGCTGTGTCTCCTTTTCTTTCCCTCCATTAATGACATGAATATCATTTTGCCTCGATGGGTATGTGACGTCTGCACAGGAGGTGAGGTTCATGAGAAAGATGTAACTCAGAGCAGCACGCGCTCGAGACTCGTGGAGGGGCGCGTGTTGGGTTGTGAGGCAGAAGGCTGCGTAGTCGACAGGATGGAGGTGTGCGTGTGGACGGGTGATCTTGCGCTCAAGGAGATCATCGAACAAGGAAAGGTCTGGGGGTTACGTTCTGCTGGTGGAACGAGATGCGGTAGATCTAGACATGTGATTGCGAAGAAAGGGAAGCAGAGAGGGATTGTCCGAGGATGTTTGAGGAAAAAGTTACATGAGAAGTGCTAGAGCTGCAGGGAGCAGGAGTGCTGCTAGTACGGTGGTGGAAGTGAAGATGGACGTGACTGAGGAAGGGGCGCTCGAGGTCTGCTGGGTGGTCGAGTTGGTGGGCTCCTGCAACTGGGTTACTGTCAGCAGCGCTACTCTGCCGTCCTGCACCGGTTGGCCGGGCAACGCGATCTCTGGGTGATTTATCCCTTCGCTGGTAGCGTTCAACAGCACACCCGCTGGAATCCACTCCACCTCGGTCTTCCATACGAAACCCTTGTAGCTCGTGGTCCTGTTCATCGTCGCGTTACCCACGATGTAGTCTCGACCACGATTGTACCCGTCCCGCTGGATCATGTGTCCCAGAGCGGCGGATTCCTCCATGGATGCAGCGATGAAGATGGCTCCGGAGAAGGCCGCGGTGCCGTTCTGGAGGAACCAGCGGAAGTGGTTGTCGCCCTCGATGGATTCCTTGCAGGTACCGAAGGTGGGGTCGCCGTAGTTCCAGCGAAGGACGCCGTTGCCTCCGCCGTAGTTGCCCTGTTCGCGGATGCCGAACCCGTCGCCGAGGTTGGCGTACTGGTTGGAGCCGTTGACGTTGCCCAGACAAGAGACGCCAAAGTTGATCGAGCTGCAAAGGGCACAAAGCGAGGTTGTGGGAGAAAAGGGTTCGAGGTCAGATCTTTTGATGGTTCGAGCAAAACGATGATGTGTTTGACGAAACTCACGTGGCATAGCGAAGGAAGCCTTCAGGACAAAGGACCTGAGCGGAAGAATTCGACGAGATGATCGCATTGATCGGTTCACCCGGTGTACCGTCCAGCCAGATCTGTAGCAGCAGAATGTGGGTTGAGAGCGGCAAACGAGGAGACAAAATGAAAAGAAGCGCACGTTCGTCAGACATGTGGGTCAGTCACAAAGAACATGAAGTTGCCATCTCGGTGGGTTCATCTCCACAAAAACGTACCGTGAGCATGCTTCCATTTGTGCCGTTGTTGGGGTTGAAGTAACCCTGCTGCGGTAGCGGGTTCATCCTCGAGGTGTTGTAGCGCTGAGTGCATTGTCGAAACACCGCGCTGCCGTCGACATCGGTGAATTCCTCGGCACGACGATCGAGCGGTAGGGAGGAGAGCGCGGCTGGCGAGGCGAGAGCTGCGGAGACGAGCAGCGTGCAGAGCACTAGCAGATGCAGCGCGATCCTCGCCATCATGTCGAGTTCGCTGCAGGAGGGCGGCGCGCGCGCGATCGGTACCGAGGTTGTCCTGGCTACGGCGGCGGGTTGGATGGAGGAGGTGGAGAAGGGCGTGTGATCCGTGGTCGATTGCGAAGCGGTCGGGAGCTTCCGACGCCTATCGATGCCGATCGGATCTGCCGCCGCGTCTAGTGTGTAGGAATCGAGCGTCGACCGACAGCCTGTCCTGTGATTGTATCACGGATCCGAGTCGACGTCCTTGCCCAGCAATGTGGCTGCTACGAATGATCCAGGGCCAGGGCGCTTCCGATGGTCTTGGGTCAAACCTTGATGTGGCAAACGATCTAGATCAAGTCGTGAAGACGAGGACGAAACTCTGCTACGTGTGTGACTGTATGGTGCTGCCTCTGAGCTGGAGTTGATTTGTGCTTGTGCTTGTGTGTGGCGATTGAGCAGAAGTGTGCGTTTTGATATTGTCGTCAAGATCACAAATCGTAATCCTCCGACAAGGATTCTTACGGATAAGCGCACACCAAGCCAGCGGAAGCACAAGGCCGAAAGTGACAAACTTGGCGAGGTGGAGTTCCAAATGATTTCTGCCGTACCCTGACTCTGCCAAGCCGGAAGATTTGTGATCCCTCTCGAGGAGATTTTCAAAGCAACACTCCCGCACTCGCTCACACTTTGCTCGCCGAGAGAAGGGTCGCATGCCGAGGGTTTGGCTCTAGACACTTTTTGTCAGCAGCTGCCATTGCGTCGACAACACGTTATAGCTCCATCGAGAGGAAGACGCCGTTTGTTCTTCTGCCTTGCCGCGACCCAAGAATGTCGACCACACTCTCTTTCTCGTCCTGCAGAGGGAGAGACTGCTCGGCTGCGATGCTATTGCTGCGCGCTGAGATCATTCTCATGCCGACGCGCGTAGAGCGAATTGTGTGCAAACGGCAGCAAGTCGACCTAACACCTTGTCATCCTCGGCGAAAAGACGTACGGCAGGTGCAGAGATTGGCATAGCAACAATTCTCCCGCACGGAACAAAGAGGAGGAAGGAGCTTCTGATGCGGAGGTTCACGGCGAAGGCCAACGCCGTTCCGGACGAGGGGCGTGTTTCTAGACCTGGTTCTGGACCTTGGTGGGAAGTCTACTGTACCAAGAGACCGGTCAACAGATCTGCGTCGGCCATCGAGCCCACCGAGGGCATGCCTGCATTCGGCATCTCTTCCGACCTCCTGATGAATGGAGACCAGCTCAAGCGCGGTCTCTCGAAGGGAATAAGGTTGGGAAGCAGAGGTGGAGCGGAGTTGATCCGATGCGCCACCAGAAATACTGCATATCTGCAGGCCGCCCCTACGCAGCCAAAGCGGGAAGGATGCTAAATCCGAACCAGGTTCTAGGCTCGGCCCATTTTTTCGACCGCTTTTGTTTGGTGAAAGCAATTAAGTGACCGACGATGGCCGCAGCGATCTCCTCCTCTGCTATGGCGATCGCACGACGGTAGGAAGCGGACTGGAGGAACGGGCCAATGGCCAACGTGGGCAAGAGAAAGCAAGCGTCTTTGGCACCACACCTTGGTCGAAGAAGGGGTGTGCTACTCTGTGCCTCGGCGCGGAAGAAAAAATCCGGTACGGCATGCCGTAAGCGAGCTTTGGAGGCTGCCGACAAATCAAGAGATCGGCGGGCTTGGACGCGCCGTGCTCTGTCCGCTCGAGCCCATTTTCAGTGGTAACTTAGCTATTTCTGCAGATGCGAGTTGGTTTTGGAGATGATGAGCACGCTAGACACGTCTCGAGTGAGGTCTTGCTGTTCGCGCGCTCGTGTCAAAGTCGCGGAAGACACTTCGGGATTGCAGCGAAGCCAAGGCCACGAGACGCCCGCCGCCCGCGCTGTTCCGTCGATCTTGGCGTAGAAGGATGATCTATGGCTAACGAGCTGTTCCTGGCTGGGCTTGGCCAGTTGCGAGCCATGCACAGTTTCCACAATGGATCCGAGCTGATCGACGTACAAAGTGCAGCATTCTCATCGTGGGGGAGGAGGTCAGGACTGCTGATGGCGAGATACAGCCAAGCCAATCGAGGAGCGTGTCACTTTCCCAAGCTCGTCTCGGACTGCATGAGTTATACCTTAGTGCAATTGGTGTCCAGCTCGGGCTCCGAGAAGAGCGCGGCAACAGCTTGCGAGCAAAGTGTCGCGTCCTGATTTTTGTTTCTCCGACAAAAGAAACCTCGCTACGAGGCACATTGGCTGTGTGTTGATTGACAGAGACATGGCGGGAGCTGGCTCTGACTGCTGCTGACACTGTGCCTCTCGATCTGCACCCTGCATTTTCCTCAACCTCGATGGCAACGGCCTTTTGCTGTTGCTCAGCCAATTTCTTCGCTTATGGAGGCCAGACGCCCACTTCAACTTGTTCTCGCTCAAAGAACTGGCTGGCACTCATGTCAGCTTTGGTCGAAGCGGTCGACAAGCTTACCACCCTCGTTCGACCCTATCCTGGCATGGCATGGCGTGGTCTTGCTCAATTCATCTGAGTCCTTGTTTGGTGTTGGCCTGACAAGGAGGATGTGAGCCAGGACTGCAGTCGCATGGAGCTTCCTGGTCGATGTGCGTGTCGGGCTTTTGGCTGATGCAGGAGCGCGTCTGACTGTCTGTTGACTGTCTGACGGCCTGAGAGGTGTGTGCATGTCCGGACAATTCAACTCCCGCCGTTCCCTGCCCTTTTCGGTGCTTTGGGACGCACGCTACAGATCACACACACACACACACACATCCACACAATGCGGTGGTCCGCAAAAGTGGCTGACTGGCCGGCTGCCAGTGTGTCCACTTTGGTCGGCTCGCTTCCATTTTATTGATATTTTGTTTTGTTTCCGAGGCTCCCTCCATCCCGCCCTGTCGCTCGTTCGTCGTGTGGCTGGCTGTCGGTGTATCCGTTCTCAAGATTCTCAATTGGCCATTCTCTGTGCGAGCGTTCCTCGGCCCTGTGTCTGTCTGTGCAAATTGCGGTGGTACAGCACAGCACGGCAAAGCACACGGGGCGTACCTTACCGTCTTGGAGCTTTCCTCTCGATTCGTGATTTCGTCGGGATCGTGGACGTGTGGCTCGCTCTGTTACACAATTCACACATCCGTGCCTGCTTTGCTGAGCCACCTTTTACGCAAGCGCCGCTCTCCAAGTCCAAGTCCAACTCCAACTCCTCGTCCTCATCCTCCTTCTTACTACAGTACCCCTCTGCGTCGTCGTTGGATCGCCTTGAGGCGTGCTTGCCATTACTGCTTCGTCAAGCTCACACTCAACCGGCCTCTTGGTTTACAATCTGATCTCCATCTCGACTCCAACTTCATCTCGACGAACGCCACGCTGCTATAGGTCGCGTTCCGTTCCGGTCTTCCCGCCGTGTTCCTCCTCAGACATCCTACCCGGTCAATCGTTCACCCTCGCATGCACCGCTCTCTTTGATCATCACCAACCATCTCGTTCTCGCCACAGGCATACCTGCCGTATCCGAACTGCATCACGGTTCGTCTCCAAAGGCCAGCACGCTCCGCACAAGATTCAGCGCCTTGTCTGCACACCACCTTGGCACGTCTCGTTTCGATTGCCTGACACCGTCACATCTCGCACATGGGTACTGTCTCGTTGTTCGTCTTCGCCTCATCTCACCGCTAGTGGACTCGACCAAGCCACAGCCCCCAAAACGGCTCACTTTCACCTCCTCGCCTTGCTGGTCGCCGTAGCCTGTTGGCATCAGGATCGGATCTTCGACGCACAAGTACGACACAAGCTGCTCTAACGGCTCAGCTGGCACAGACAACGATTGCAATCCCGCTGCCAGCAAATCCCATGCGGCAGCCCGTCTCTTGTTCGTCCATCATCTCCATCGTTTTGGACACATCCCTGCTCTGAACGACATCCAAACTACAATCCGGCACATGACTGCAACAGCATCAGATCTCTAGCTCCTTTCGCATCCCGTCAATCCACTCGCAACATCGAGCTCGCGCCTACGCCACCTCCATTGTCGAGTACGCTCCCTCGCAATCTGCGCCTACGGCCCTTCCGCCCTGCGCTTGCCGGCAAGTCATCATTGCTCAACTAGAGAGTAGGACGTCATCTCCTCAACATCCACGCGCATCGCCATGTCGTCGCCCCCCGACAGAGTCACGCAGGGGGCGCCTAAAGCGCCTCCGACACCCACCTCGTCCCACACCGCTGCCGCCACAGCAGCCGCCACAGCAGCCGCCATGCAGGCCACTCCGTCCTCGGTACGCTCCCCCACCGTCTCACAACCCTTCATCTACCCGATGCGATCTGCCGTCAGCATCAAACAGCCAAAAGCCGAAGTTCCTTCATCATCACAGCCGCCAGACCCGGCAATTCCCACCGCTCGCATCGCCTCGCGCCCAGCTTCCGCCGACAGCACCAAATCACCTCCCTCCAACCCAGACATCATCCACGAAGGACGCAATCGTCCAGAAGACGTAGACAAAGACGCAGATCGTGCCATGGCACAGATGAAGGTTCCAGGCAACGAGGACGTCGATCTTCGTGACCACCTCGAGCAGCTCACCACCACGCGCTTCGAGTACGTCAAAACCGACGAGGGTCACATGATCCTCACGGGCCGAGGAGGCAAGCTTGCACGCTGCGAGGACGAGCCCATCCACATCCCCGGTGCTGTCCAGTCTTTCGGCTGCATGGTCGTCGTGCGCATCTCGCCCGATGGCGAGATGATCGTCCGCCAGGCCTCCGAAAACTCGATCGACATCCTCGGTGTTTCGCCCTCGTACCTCTTCAGCCTACCTACCTTTCTCGACATTCTCGACGAGGACCAGGCCGACTTGCTCTGGGACAACATCGATTCGCTCGACCAGTCCAGCCAAGATCTCGCAGAGTCAGGTCCCACCGTCTTCCAGCTGCGCGGATACAACATGGCCGGCTATGATGAGCGCATCGCCCAAGGCTCGCAGCGATCGCGGTGGAACGCATGGTGCGGCGCTCATATTCCCGATCGCAGAAACGACGGCGAAGGCGAGCTCACGGTCGTACTCGAATTTGAGCTCGTCGACGATCTCGACAATCCCATCTCCACCTTTTCGCCACCCACAACCCCTCTCGACGATCGGGATCGCGAGTCCGGCAACGGCCCCGGCCTCGGCCTCGCCGCCGGTTGGAACAGACCTGCTGCCGCAGCCAGCTCGGGCGCAGAATCGCCTTCGATCAGCATTGGCACTCTCTACTCGAGCAGTAGCAGCTCCACCTCTGCCACTGCGCGCGACGCTGGCCCACGCCGCGGTCTCGAGGGCCTCGCCTACACGCCTTCACAAGATGAGCTCCGCGAATCCACGCACGCCGTACACAAGCCGCTCAAGGCGCTCTCGCGCATGCGTCGCAACGCCGAGATCAAATCGCAGACCCGCAGCCGTCGGCCTGCTGTGCTTCCCAGCGCTGGCGGGGGCGACGGCACTGGAGGCATGCTCGACTTGTTTGGCATCCTCAGTCAGGTCAATGACCAGCTCGCCGCGCAGAAGGACCTCAACGAATTCCTCAAGGTGCTCGTCGGCATCATCCGCGACATCACACTCTTCAGTCGAGTCATGATCTACCAGTTCGACGAGGCTTGGAACGGCCAGGTCGTATGCGAGCTTGTCGACTGGAACGATTCCCACGACCTCTATCGCGGTCTTCACTTTCCTGCCACCGACATTCCAGCTCAAGCTCGTGCGCTGTACAAGATCAACAAGGTCCGCCTCCTCTACGACCGCGACTCGCCCACCGCACGCATGGTATGCCGCGATCAGGCCGACCTCGACTTCCCCGTCGACATGACCCACGCCCTCATCCGCGCCATGTCGCCCATTCACATCAAATACCTCGCCAATATGGGCGTACGCTCCTCCATGTCGGTCTCCATCACCGCCTTCGGAGAGCTCTGGGGTCTCATCTCGCTTCACAACTACGGTGCGCACGGCAAGCGCGTCTCGTTCCCCATCCGACAACTGCTTCGCCTCATTGGCGAATCCGTCTCGAGCAACATTGAACGACTCAGCTACACGCGCAGGTTGTCGGCGCGCAAGTTGATCAACACGTTGCCCACCGATCAAAATCCGAGCGGTTACATCATCTCAAACGCCGAGGACCTCTTGACGCTCTTCGATGCCGACTACGGTGTCATTGCCGTCGGCAACGAGGCCAAGATCCTTGGACCCCTCAATGCTAGCCAGGAGGTGCTCGCGGTGACCGAGTATCTGAGGCTGAAGAAGTTTGAGCACCTCGTCACTTCGCAGGACGTGCGCCGCGATTTCCCCGATATGGTCCTGTCTACGGGCCTGCACGTCATCGCCGGTCTCTTGGTGGTGCCGCTGTCTGGCAGCGGTGTCGACTTCATCGCTTTCCTGCGCAAAGCGCAGCTGCGCCACGTCAACTGGGCTGGCAAGCCGTTCAAGGAGGGCAAGGAGGGCGACGCCGCGCTCGAGCCACGCAAATCGTTCAAGGTCTGGTCCGAGACCGTCGAGGGGACGTGCCGTGCCTGGAAGGATGAAGAGCTCGAAACCGCCTCGGTGCTCTGCCTCGTCTACGGAAAGTTCATCTCGGTCTGGCGTCAGCGTGAGCAAGCGCTTCACTACAACCAGCTCAACCGTCTGCTGCTCTCCAACGCGAGCCATGAGGTGCGCACACCGCTCAACCACATCATCAACTACCTCGAGCTGGCGCTCGACAGCAAGTTGGATGACGACACGCGCGAGAACCTCAGCAAATCCCACATTGCCTCCAAGAGTCTGCTGTTCGTCATCAACGACCTGCTCGATCTCACAAAGCAAGAGATCGGCAACGAGCTGCTTCTGCAGGAGCCGTTCGATCTGGCAGCAACGGTTCGCGAGGCGGTCGAGATGCATGAATGGGAGGCCAAGCGACGCAAGATTGACTTTTCCGTCTCGACCGATCCGGAGGTGTGCATGGTGCTCGGCGACAAAAATCGCGTTCGTCAGGTCATCACCAACACCGTCACCAACTCGGTCAAGTACACGCGAGAAGGCCAGATCACCGTGACGATGCGCAAACGCAGCGACGACGAACGCGAGGCGGACTTGCCTCCCGGCTGCGACATGGAGGTGGAGCTCGTGGTCGGCGATACGGGCGAAGGAATTCCGCAGGAGAAGCTTGAGGTCATCTTTAGGGAGTTTGAACAGGTCGAATCGGTGATTGCTCAGCCGGGTCGTCAGGATGCTTTGGAGCCCGAAGGAAGCGAGTCGAGTCTCGTGCGCACCGAACCTTCCGACGGCGGTCTCGGTCTTGGCCTGGCCATTGTAGCACGCGTCGTCAAAAACCTCGGTGGACAGCTGCGCGTCGATTCGCAAGTGGGCGAAGGGACCACATTCACCTACTACATCCCCTTCTGCTCTGCTGAGACTACCACGCCGACCGAGATGCCGGCCGTCGCGGGCAGTGGCGCCAGCGGCACGAAGCGCAGCAGCGATACTGTATCGATGCGCCGCTCGGCCTCGATCGGCAGTGGAAGTGCCAGCTCAGCGGGCAAGAGCGAGATCGACTCGCTCGTCGAAGCCATCCAGCAACCCGTGTTGCGCGATCAGGGCGTTATTGAAGATGCCACGCAGCAGAGGCGCAACGCAGATGGAACGTCCCCTATTTACAACGGTCCGAGGAATGTCGCGGCGGGTCCGCGCCCTGGTATTGCGAGTCAACGCACACGCTCTTTTGACAGCGGCTCACATTTCGTCGAGGGAAGCGGCATCCCCGTACGCTCGGTCAAAATCGATCCGCAGGCCCTCGATGTCAACGATCGTGCCGATCGTCGACCTCCCGCCACTTCCGCCTTCATGTCCAGCGCTACCACGCACGCAAGACCGGCTCGAAGCAGTCACACGAGCGACGCCGAGTCGTTCAAGGCCGAAGTCGAGCAACGTGCCCGCGAAAATGTCCCGACGCTGGATCAAGACACATTTCGGCTCAACGCTGGCAAGCTCCGGTCTGGACAGTCTGGCGCTGCCGCAACCACCACCGCCGCCTATGACAATGAATCATCCGATTCACCCGTCTCTCCAAGAACGGTGGCGAAGGACGACGCGTCTGCTTCACACACCGAAGCGACCACTCCCGAGTCTGACGACACGCAGAATGCCAATCACAAGGAAGCACGTCGTGGATCGTCGTCTTCGACGGCAGCACGGCGGAGGATGGCGGTGATGCGTGGACTGCACAAGGCACCAGGAGGACGTAGCGGAGAAAAGATTGCTCCTCTGCGCGTGCTCGTGGTGGAGGACGATCCGATCAACCGGATGATTCTCAAGAAGCGGCTCAGTATCGATGGACACACGACGTTGCTGGCGGTCAACGGCGAGGAGGGGGTGCGGCAGTTTGAGCAGGATGCCAAGGAGATCGATGTGATCCTGATGGATCTCCAGATGCCCATCTGCAACGGGCAGGAGGCGTGCATCCGTATCCGCGAGCTCGAGCGCAAGTGGGCTGAGGCCGGGGAGCGAGCCGATCGACCTGCTTCGCAGGTGTTGAACGGCCGTGTGCCCATCCTGGCGGTCTCTGCGACGCTGGTGCCGCAGATGCGCCAGGAGATGGTGGACATCGGCATGGACGGCTGGCTCTTGAAGCCGATCGACTTTGCGAGGCTGGGTGCGCTGTTGAAGGGGTTGCTGCATCCGGAGGATCGGGCGGCGAACCATTGGAGGCAGGGGTATGTGTGGGAGAAGGGCGGGTGGTTGTCGGAGCCTGCGCAGAGGGACGTCGTCGTGGCGGTCGGAGGTCAGGAGGTTAGCGAGCCAAGTGCGTAAGGGGGTGGTCCGCGGAAGCACCTGTAGCAGCATTGCGGAGTTCACTGAAATCTGCCCGGCTACCAGTGTGCATGCGATGCTCTTCTCTCTGGCTCTTTTCGTTCTCTCTTCCCTCTTTTTCCGTTCTCTCTCTTTCTCCTTATACCCTCTTTCTCTCTGTCTTTTCTCTCTTTCTCTCTCTCTCTCTCTCTTCTCTCGTTTCTTTCTCGCTCTCTTTCTCTCACATGTACTTGTTTCTCGTCTCTCTCTCTGGCTTATACACACATCGGATGGCATTTTAGGGGACTACAAAGGAATCAACAGCTTCTTTTCTCTGCGGCATAGAGTGCGAGTGACGCTTCTATGTGCAACTGGAACGCAGGCCTATGATGGTTTGGGTTTCGATGTGGGTGGTTATAGGTATCAGGTACGCACTGAACAGGGTCAACAGGTCGGAAGTGACGTTGCGTTGGTAGGGAGGATCTCCGGAGAAGGACGTTGAGAAGAGGTCGGTTTTCTGGGAGATGCGGGATAGGACGATCGATTCCTGCTTGTGATCTGTGAGTGCCGCAGAGATTTGAGCCGACTTGAAGGAAGGGGAAGAAGAGGTGTTGGTGAGGATGCGGCAGAAGGTTTCCGAAGAAGAGGTGAATTTCGAGAGGCCGATTGGATGACCGAGAAGTACACGTGCGGATGTGAGGTGCAAGAGAAGCGTATCGAGGTTGAGGAGGGAAGAGATGTCCGTCAAGGTGGTGTTGGGCGGAGGCAGGGTGTGAATTTGGGAGAGGAGGAAGTAGGAGATGCTCGTGGGATCGGCAGGTGTACGACCCGTAGACCAGATTCCGTCGACAGGCTGAGTCTGCGCATCGTGCGGGACAGCCGGTGTGACGTACCGAGTAGCCGGCGGGAACGGCGCGTCCGAACCAAACGCACGGCCGGAGGGAGTGGACAGCCATGCCTCGATCGACCGAGGTGCAGGGTACGGAGCGTTGATAAGCGCGGAGAGGATCAGCGAGCGTTCGTGAGGGAGGCTGACGCCGAAGGAGATGCGCGAGAGGTAGGTCTGGATGAGTGGCGTTTCGTAGTGCGCGAGCTGGGCGCGGAGGGTGGTGAGGTCGTCGACTGCCGGCTTGGATGGAGGAGAGGCAGCAGTGAGGCGGAGAGAGACGAGCAGCAGCACGAGGCTGTGGAGAGAGAGGAGCAGCTTCATTCTAGGAAAGCGGGTTCGAGGGGCGGAACGCAGGTGAGGAAGAAGAAGGAAGAGCGAACCTCGGCCAAGTATATGTACTACAACGAAGACGTACACGGTCTCCTCGTTTGGTGATCACCACAAGATTGACCTCAATATCGATCCAAGCTGAACCCACTTCACTTGTATGCGCGGTCCCTTTAGACCCACTTGCCTTGGTACGAAGAGACAGGGTCTCGTTCAACGCTAGAAAAGTGGTTTTAGCATAATCGAACTCGATTCGATGGTAGAATGCATTATGGCCCTAGCCGACGACGGTCGATCAATCCGACTCTACCTGATCAAGGGTTTTCCAAAAGCGATTGCCCGCAAGACGCCACCCAACGACATGATGCAGGATCGCGCAGCTTTGCACGGCACTCCTTCCGATGACCGATGCACACACGTCCAAGAGCGCGCGCCATATGCGCCGTAACTGCCTCTGTCTGACAGACACATCGGCGTCTTGCAAATCGACGCGTGATTTGTGCCAAGCCACACACACACTTGGTAAAGCGGTTATCTCCGCTCCGTGTTGCTGTTACGTACTTTTTGGGCATCGCGAGCCCGGAAAACCCTGGCAGCATGTTCTTCTCTCAACTTGTTACGTTCTTGCCTACCACCATCGACAGCCGGCTCCACACACACACGTTCGACGAGCAGCGAGCGAGATCTAAGTCCTCGACTCGGCACGTGGCTTCATTTATCCGGGGAGGCTCAAGTTGTTCGCACAGACAGGCAACTGGAGGGCTAGCTTCTCGACAACCATCAACAGCATTCACGATATGATACTTCGATAGCGCTTTCCAGCTTCAGCACCCCGCCCAACGTTCGGAAGTTAATCCTGCAGTCATAAGATGCCTGCCAACGCAGTCGCCGAAAAGTAAGTCCTCACATTCTACCTCGTCACCTTTGTTTTCTTTTGCTTCCGCAACAAACTCATCCATCCTCCTCGTTCCTCACCCTCCAGTGTGCTCGGAACGATCGGTACAGTGCTCTGGTCATTCCAACTAGTCCCGCAGATCATCAAGTCCTACCGAGCCAAGGACACTGACGGACTCTCGGCCTACCTCCTGCTCATCTGGGTCGCCGGCTCCATCCCACAAGGCACCTACCTCGTCGTCCAGAACATCAACATCCCGCTCATCATCCAACCGCAACTCTTCTCCACCTTTGCCATCATCGCTATGGCTCAATGTTGGCGGTACTCACACGGAGTTTCCACACGCAAATGCATCGTCGGTGCGGTAGCCACCGGGTTGATAGCGGGAGGATGCGAGGTCGGGTTCTACTTTTTGTGCAGGTTGGGCGAGAGTAGAGGTACGACTGCAGCGACAAAGACCATGGGAATCGTAGGAGCCGTGTTGATCGTGGTCGGGTTGGTTCCGCAGTACTACGAGATTTGGAGGTTGAAGGAGGTGAGGGGGATCAGTTTGTGGTTTTTGGCGATCGATTGTGCAGGTGGTGTGTTTAGTTTGTTGAGCTTGGTGTTCAAGAGCAGTTTCGATGGGATTGCTGCTGCAAAGTAAGTCCGAACCAGAACGGGGATGCGGATCGAAGGGCGTGATGATAGAGGCTAACGCATTTCGCTCTTTGCTTTTGGAAACAGCTACATCGGGATCGTCGTGCTCGAGCTAGGCATCTTTGCATGCTACCTCCTTCTCAACCCAAAAGCCGCGCGTCGAAGGCTCCGAGAACAGGAAACGTCTCCAGAAGAAATGCAGTCGAATCCAGCTACGGCGTTACCAGCATCAGCAGGAAGAGAGGCCGACCTCGAACAAGCAAACGACTCGCCGAGCACAGCCGTCAACACCCCAGACTGGTCCAGACACACAACACTAGAGGAAAAGTCAAAGCCCATCGATTCCACAGCACAGCCTATCAACTCCAACACAGCGATACCCGAGTGAAACGTGACCAAGCATACAACACATCCACACCTTCACAACTCTTCAGACCTTGCATAATAGCATTCACGGTTATACACTCGCACAGCCTGTGAAGAACGCTTCCCCCTCGCATCAACCCTCGTAACCCTGACTGATCAACCAGCGCTCAATGTCCTTCACAACGCCATCGTGCTTCTTGCCCTGAGCATCCATCACCGTCACCTTTCCCTCATGGTTGCTCGTGCTCGCACCACCGTTGGCCACGATGAGCGTGTTGAGCTTCGGATGCTTGCCGAACAAGGTCAGCGCCGAAGCGTCGTCGAGATCCGAGATCACCACGAGACCGGAGATGGCCGGTCTACCACCGAACATCCCCCCACCTCCGAAGAGTTTGCTCCAGAACGACGTCCCTCTTCCTCCTCCTCCACCTGTTCTGGTGGAGGTGGGTTCGATGTACGAGCTGACGATTTGACTCGTCGACTCTGGGTTGGAATCGGAGGTGTGATGGACGAACAGGACGGGTTGACGTTGCAAGTTGCTCAGCCTGATCTGTTCGTGCAGCTCGTCGGCGAGTCGAGCGGTGGTACTGTCTGATTTCGAGTGAGAGCCTGTGTCGCTGCCGTCGTTGCCAGGTAGCGCGAGGTTCATTTGAAGACAATCGTACCCTGCTTCGCGGAAATACCCAATCCAAGGAAACCACTTCTCCCGTTCACCCCCTCCCCCGCCAAAGTTGGACACCAGACTCTTGACCAACCCATTGCTAGAAGATTGCGAGGTGAGGAACACCAGCGTTACGGTCTGTCTTCGAGGTGCGGCAGGCGATGCTGGACGCAGCAGCGTGGATGATCCGTCGACCGAATTGCCATCACCTCTGTCCGACTCGAGAGGAGAGTGCACGGAAAAGCTTCGTGCTGCATCGTCGGTGGGGTTGCCGAGATAGTACCATCCGCTACCCGCTGCAACCAGTCCTCCGCCCAACGACTTGAGCGGCCATTGTCTGAAGGTCTGATCGGGACGAGTGTGAAAGCTTCGTGCGGTGTTGGGAACAACGGGAGTGACCGCGTGAATGCGAAATGCGGATGCGGCTGCTTGACTACGCAGCAGCATGTGCTGGCGGGTGATGAGCGAGGCTGACATCTTTGAAGTCGGAAGAGGGATGGAGGTAGGACCGAGGATGGATGGAGGTACAAGCCGATGCTGTTCATCCAGTAGACATGCCTCGTGCCATCACTGAGCACGGACGCAAGCCACAGAAATGTGGAGGCATAGACGAGGCATCAATCCGTCTCCTGATACAGTAGATTAACACCTGTACTTGCACTCCAAACAACTTGCTTCTTTAGCTCAGTTGGTACGAGCGTTCGACTGAAGATTTCAGTTCTTCGCATTTGGGACCCCCGTCCTATCCGCTATTCGAAAGGTCACCTGTTCGACCCAGGTAAGGAGCATTTCCTTTTTGGATTTTAATTCTGGGACTTTTTGCCCTAAGCTGCCTGTGAAAATGCACAAAGGCGAGAGAGGATCGACGTGACGTGCAGGCGCAGCCAATTTTGTCTTTCTGTCTCTTAACGCGTCGAAAGATCAACACTCGGATCATGCGCGGCAGCATGTCGTACAGCTAATCTTCATCATCATCATCATCATCATCATCACCATCACCATCACCATCACCGGCGTACACTACACGCATCGTCGACGACGGCTATGGTCTTCATCGTCAAGATACCCAACCGCTCGCGAGCTAATACCCCAGAAGCATCCAACACACCCTCCAACGAGTCGGTCCCACCGCTGCCCACCATGTCGCACCAGGCATTCCAGATGGATGTCGGACAGGCACCTCTGCCCGCACCAACTGCATCCGCTGGTATGGATGTTCCCGGTGCAGCATCGTCAAGCTTGCTACCTGTCACAAGCGCCGAAGCGAGCACACCTCCCACACAGCTTGGCGCAGAGCTCGATATCCTGCTGGCGCCCTCCGTGCTCAACCATAGATATGTACGCGGCGTCGATAAGAGCCTCATCGTAGAACGACCGGAGCGCATCCGTGCTGTCCTCCTCGGAATTGCGACCGCCATCGGAAAGACAACGTCAGACCGGCCACAGCAGCCGCCACTGCCGACACACACAACGCAGCACTCCCCCACCAAAGCTCCTATTCAACAGCAGAACGTATTCGATCTGTCCACGCCATCTCAATTGTCGGCCACTACGTCCGCTGCGACAGCGCAGCCAGCATCGGCAAACCATACTTCCGCTACTGAAGACGACGATCTCGTAGCGCGACTAAGCTCCCTCACTGTCCAGTCACAGTCGCTTCAGGTACAGCAGCCGGCTGTAACGGCACAGTTGCAAAAGTTCCGCGTCCTTCACTCGACAAGGTCCCTGCCGCTCGACCCACCTCATCCTGCCGTTGCTTTTGCGCATGCGCACTCGGACGAGCTCGTCACCGTTCTAGAAAGCGCCTACGACCAAGCCAAGCAGAAGCGACGAGATGCACGTGCAGCTTCCTCTATGCCGCCATCTGCAGCACTGCGATCTTCGCTCGACCCAGCTGATGCCAAGCCCGAACGCGAAACCACGCCTACCCCTGCATCCATCGCGTCTGACCCGTCACTGCAGCAGCAGGCGCAACCGGGCCCATCGCCCATATCGCCAGTGCGCACCTCTCACGCCGCTTACCTCGAATACCTTTGCAGTCGAGCGCCAAATCATCCACCGCTTTCACATCGTAAGCCAACACAATCGTCGCCAGCAAAGTCGATCCCCGAGGACAGCGAGGCGTACACTTCTAGCGATGGAGAGGGAGACGATGCCATGCATCTTTCCGAGGTGCCGGAGCACTTGCCTCAGGGTGACCTGTATCTCGCGGGTCCCGATGACCATGGTGGCCAGGACGGTGGATCGGGCCAGGCTATCCGTCATGCGATGGGTGCTTGCTGCGAGGCGGTGGACCGAGTCGTATCAGCGGCAGCAGCATCGACGGGGACCACATCATCGAAACCGTCGGTCCTTAGCGAGATTCACGTTGAAGACTCGGCTCACTCACCCAAACTTTCAGCTGATCCAGCTCCTGCCGCCAAGCGTGCATTTGTTCTGAGCCGACCACCCGGTCACCACTGCTCCGGCTCTACACCCCAAGGCTTCTGCTGGGTCAACAACGCCATCGTCGCTTCTGCCCACGCCTACCTCGAACACGCCATAGACCGCATCGTCATCTTCGACATCGACCTCCACCACGGCAACGGCACCCAGAACCTCGCCTGGCGCATCAACGCCGACGCCAACAAGCACGACGACCAGCGCGCCGAACGCATCTCCAGCCTGCGCGCTGCTGCGCTCGAGCGAGCGCGCCAAGCCCTCGTCGCAGCTGGTGGCAGCGGCCGTGCACACGCCAGCAGGCTCGCCAAAGTGGCGTTGACAGAGCAGGATGAGGCCGACGTGAGGAGGCAGGCGGGTCCGAGAGCGTTGAGGTTGTTCTACAGCTCGTTGCACGATATCGAGTCGTTCCCGTGCGAGGATGGAGATGCCAACATGATCAAGGATGCAAGCACGTGTGTCGAGGGCGCACACGGTCAGTGGATATGGAACGGTAAGTACTTTTTTGTGGGGGCCCGAATGCGGGACGTCAAGGATGAAGTAAGAAGCAAAATGGTAAAAGGTCTGAAGAAGGTCTGGCGTAGTTCGCTCGGCAGTCTTGTGACGTAAAGCTGTCTTCGAGTCCGCTGGAGCATCGCGGATGCGATGGTACCGGCCGACGTGATTGCGACATGAGGCGTTCCGAATCGGCGAGCATGGCAGAAATCTCAGGTATCGACGGAGCTTATGCTGACCACCGATACAAGTTGCTTCCCTTTTGCGATCGCAGTTCACCTGGACCACTATCGATCCGAATCCGACTTCCGCCGGCTCTACGACGAAAAGTACGCCATCCTCTTCCACAAAGCCGCGCGCTTCCTCTCCGCCACCTCCGCCACCGCCGAATCCACGCTCGTCCTCATCTCGGCTGGCTTTGATGCCTGCGCCTACGAGTACCCCGGCATGCAACGCCACGGCAAGCACGTCCCACCCTCGTTCTACCACACGTTTGCGCGCGATGCGGTGCGCTTTGCGGAATCGCACGCGGGCGGCAAACTCGTATCGGTGTTGGAGGGAGGATACAGCGATCGTGCGTTGTGCTCGGCTGCGTTGGCACATGTGACCGGGTTGGCGACGAGCGATGGTGCCGCTTCAGCGTCGACGACGGGTGCGGCGGGAGGGGAGGGCGAGGCTGAGTACTGGAAGTTGGAGAATCTGATCGCGGTGGAAAAGGTGGCCAAGAAGATGGCGGCACACGCCGCGGCTGCCGAGTCGGGTGGAGTGGGGAGTACGAACACGACGCCGAAGAGGAGACAGGCGGAGCTGGTACCGTGGTTGGCGTTGACGTCCAAGGTTTTCGCTGCGTTTGAACAGGCGTGTGGCAAGAGCAATGTTGTTGCTCTGGGTGCCACTGCTACGCCTCTGCGCGGTGCAGCGGCTGCAGCGTCCGCTAGAGCAGGCGGCGCCGCAAGCGCCATCAACAGTCCCGCCAACTTGGCCGCTGGAAGAGTCCTTCGTGACAGAGCACCGTTGAAGACCCGACAGGGTGCGTTTGACAGTGCCACGTCGACGCCGCAAGCGAGACGCGCTGCGAGCCCCACCAAGACTCCGACGAGGACAGCGGGCAGGAGGGATTCGCCCTCCAAGGCGAGGACGACAGGAAATCCGTTCGTCACGCCCGCGAAGAGCGAGTCGCGTCCGGAGGATGGGGATGTTTCGATGGCGGTGGATGGTGAGACGCCGACGAGGGGTGCGGCCGGAGAGGAGGTGTCGACGCCACCGCTGCCAGAACCGCCACAAGCCGAGAGCAAACATGTCGTCGTCGATACAAACCCGATCGTCCCAAACGTCCCACCTCTGGCCCCCGATGCCGTCCCCACCACCCCGTTGCCACCACCGTCCGTCCCCACAACCACCAACAGCATCACCTCCCCAAAACCCGGCACTACCTTCACCACCTCGGCATTCATCCCGACCTCATCGCCCGCCTTCTCCCCCGTCCCCCTCACCCTCGTCGACGCCATGTCTCCACCCTCCCGACGCATCGTCGACGTCAACACCGACGCCATCGTCACCAGCGACGTCGATCCTCTTGGGCTGGAGTTCTTGCGCAAACAGTCGTTCCAGTTCGCCAATGGTAGCCCGGCGGTGGCGGCGGTCAAGAAGGAGTTTGATGAGGGCGAAGAGGATGCGCCTGGATCGCCGGATCTGGGGATTGTGGGAGGGGGAAAGGAGAGCTACGAGGGGTATTTCCCGGTTATGCCCGGTGGGCTGGGTGATGCAGATAATGCGAGTTTGACGCGGGGTGAGCTGTCGGGTGATCAGCAGCAAGGGGTAGCGCAGAAGGATGGGTCCAGCACGAGTGTGGGCTCGTCCCTCTATCCACACTTGCCAAAATCATTCCCTCACACTCACACTCAACCGTCTCAGCAGTGAACACAATATCCGCGCACATTCTTCCTTGCACAAAACTTTCTCTCCATGTTGGTTATGAAATCGCAATGGCCCCTCCTTCAACGGGGCCGCTGCTCTCTCTTACTTGTGGTTTCGCTTCATCCTGCGCTTCTTCTCCGCCTTGGGCATCTTGGTCTTACGCTTTTCGCGGTTGGCCGCTTTGGTTTCGCGTTTGGCTTCCTTCTTGAGTGCTTTTGCTTGTTCCTTTGTGAGTTTGTTGTCTTTCGGGTGGGAGGGGGTGTCTTCCGAGTCCGAGTCGAAGTCCGAGTCGAGGTCTGAGGAGCCCGAGGAATCTGACTCGGAATCGATCGAGGTTGAGTTGGTGGGGAGGAGGGTGGATAGCGGAGCTTTCGTCGGTCCAGAGTCGAGGGTGGTGACGGGGTTTGCGGGGGTTTTCTGGAGCTCGATCTCGCGTTCGGGATCTTCGACCTCGTGGAGGGAGAAGGGGATGTAAGTCGCTTTGAAGACTTCGTCGTCGTCATTGTTGTTGTTCTTGGCGTCGACGGCAGAGCTGGCGTTGTCGCCGTTCGCAGTGGCTGTGGCAGGGACAGCAGTGGGATCGGGTTCGACAGAGAGCTGATGCATGAGCTGTGAAAGCGTCTCGATGAGCGAAGTCTCGCTTTCAGCAGTGGTGGCGTTGGATGTAGCGGAACCGCCGGTGATTGCGGTGGTGTTGCTGAGTCCGGTGTACCATGCGCCTCCACCGATGACCTTGTCCTTGGCAGCCGGAGCCGGCACTGCGTCCGCTTCCAGCTTGAGCTCTGCATCGTGTCTCTCATTCGGATTCGGTTTGCCCTCATCGAAATCAGCGTCCTGTTTCTCCAATCCTGCCCTTCCTCCCTTCCTCGCCACCTCGCCCTTCGGTGCGCCGACGACAAACTCGAACGTCCTTCTCAACCCCAACGTCTGCACACCCCTCTTCGCAAAGTACTCGTCAACATGTCCGATATCCGCCCGGAGGAAATCGTACGCTCTCGGATGATCGTGCTCCACCGACTGACTGACATCGATGATCCACAGATGTCCCTCGTGATACAGTATGTTGTACTCGGACAGATCCGCATGTACCAACCTACATTCGTGGTACATGATCCTCACGCTCGCCAACAGCTCCCGATACAGCCTCGCCCATTCCTGCGGATCCTGACCGATCATCTCGTCGGCATCCTTGAGGCGTGGACTAGCCCAACCCTCGGAATCGCCGAGGAACTGCATCACCAAGACGTGATCTCGCAATTCGACGGGGATCGGCGCTCGCAACCCGGCAGACACCATTCGTTTGAGGTTTCGTGCTTCCTTTTCTGCCCACAGACGCACCATCTTGCGTGGGTTGTGCTTGGCGTAGCCGTGGCGGAAACGGAATTCTCCGCTGACGTAACGATCGCGGTCCTTGAAGACGAGGATGGAGGTTTTGTAGATCTTGAGTGCGAGGCTGCCCTTTTCGGATGGAGATTCGGCGGTGGCGGCGGTGGTGGCGTGGTAGACGTTGGCCTCTTTGCCGGTGCTGATGCATCCGTTGACGGATTCGAGCAGACCGCGGTTGACCATCTTGTAGAGGATGAGCATGGTGCGTGGATCGAGAACGCCTTCGACGGTGGCGCGGTCGGCTTTGTCTTTGATTCGAACGGCGTCTCGTCCACCGAGGGCTTTTCGAGGGACGGTGGAGTTGACGCCTCCACCGATGGCCGAGGATGGGTCGTACATGTCTTGGACGCGAACGCGGGAGGCGAACTTGGAGAGCGACTCCATCTGAGAAGCGGTGTGGGTTTGGCCGGTGGATGGACCTGCGGTGGCGGCAGCTCCGGCAGCAGCGGCAGAATGCTTGCTGGAGGCGGACGAGGATGCTGCGGCTGGTGGTGGTCGACGTCGACGGTTCATGGCAGGAAGAGGAGTGGCAGAAGTAGCTGCTGCTGCTGCACCCGTGCTCGACCTTGATGCGGAGGCAGGGCCGCTAGAAGCCTTGATAGCCGTTGCGAGCTGACGCGATCGGTTGAACTGTTTGGTAAAGTCGCCTCTTGCCAGCTCCCAATCGGCATCCTCAACGGCACCGTAGCCAGTCATGTCGTCCTCGTAGTCCTCCTCGTCCTCTTCCTGGATGTAGTCATCTTCCTCATCATCTGACGCTTCGCCATCCGATGATGGTCGGAGCAGGTCAGATATCTCTTGACGACGTTCGCGCTGTGATTGTTGCGTGTCCTCGTCCTGAGCAACCTGCAGGTCGGAGTGTTGCTGGTGATGTGAAGTGGGCTGCTCGATCGCTTCCTGGTTTGGAGCGTCGTCGAACTGACCGGTATCCATCCTGACAGAGTGATTTGGCCGAGCGAAGCTGCTAGAAAGTATGATTCGAGATGATGGTACGAGTGACACGAAGTCTCTCCGCCATGAATCGAGCTCAAGAAGTTTTCGGAAGGGAAAAAGAGTTTTGGTGGACCCTTTCGGTAGGGAAATTTTGCCGCCGAGATCCGTAAGAGCAGAATTCCCCACTGTGCGGCCATAGGACATAACATAGTTTGTTTAATACTTGAGACCTCGCACGGGCGCGTGCGCTTTGCACTGCCTCTGAGCAAGAGAGCAACACTCTCTGACTGCATGCGTGTGCCAGAACGGAAGAGTTGGTCTCGGCTGAAGGCGCAAAGCTCAAAACGAACCGTAGGCTTCTTTCCAGGAACCAGGCTTTCCTCGCACTTCGATTCTTACCTTTCCAGATCAGCAGCACACCTCTTGATCTTCACACAGTCACCTGGGATCGGCAATTCCGACCGCACCGAGCAGGACTGTCTGGCTGATCGGCCAAGCCGGCATTACACTCATCATCTTCTCACGCCAAGAATGAGTCTGCCGTCGTCCTTGACGGTGGTGTATCCGCCTTCGTTCCAAAACTCGTTCTGGACGCATCCTTCCTACCGTCCAGGCGCACACAGCCTCTACGCCAAGCTGCAGGCAGGTCTCGACGAGAACGAGTCCATCCTCGCCTTCGTAGCGCACCGTGCAGAGCTTGAATACAACCATGCAGAGGCTCTGGCAACCCCACCACCACCCCCCTCGTTCGCTGCTCCCTTCTTCAAGCAGGCGGCCGGGATCCTCCACGAAGTGCTGCCAATCGATGGCCATGCGTCTACCGCTTCGACGCGAGGCTTCACCGCCAACACCTCGGCCACCTCGCGTGCGTTTCGAATGATCCAGGCCGAGACCAACACCACCCACGCCAACGCTCACGGCAAAATCGCTCGTCATCTCGAAAAGTCCATCCTCGAACCCTTTGGCAAGTGGGCCGCCGATCACCGACAACGCGTCACGCAGAGCTGGGAACACGTCGATGCCACTCTCGGTCGCTTTGAACGTCACAAGGCAGAGGTCGACAAGCTCAAAAATAGCTACGAGAACAAATGCCGCATCGCCGACGAAGCAGAGGACGATGCACGTTTCGCCCCCATCGACGAATCTGATGGCGTCCAATCACCTCCTGCTAGGTCATCCGATAGCACGCTTCGACCTCCAGCACCACCGGGCTCTGGCATTCAGCGCAGGAGCGTCTCGGCTGGCAGCAACAAGTCGATCGAAGGCAACGAGGACGAGACGGATGCTGAAAAGCTCAAACGCCGAGAAACGGTCCGCAAGCAATTTGGCTTTTCGCAACGGGCCACCTCGGCGACTCTGACCTCACCATCTGCCGAAAACGACTTTGCAGGAGTTAAGCTACCACCGCTTCCCACCGAGACCGAAGGACAAGCTCTGCTGAGTGCTGCCGAGACCAGCGCTAGCAGCCTCAAGCGATCCGGTACCATCTCGGCGTTTGTCAACTCGGCAGTGGAAAAGATGCCGGCGCCCATCAAGGCGGCTGTCGGCGGTGTCGTGTCCGCCGAACTTCGTCATCTCAGGCTCAGGCGCGACGCCGACAACGCAGAAAAGGTCTATGAGGAGGCGGTGCGCAACCTCGATCGCACCCGTTGCCATCTCGAAGAGGTCCTCTTCGAGCATTACGGACTTACTCAGCGCTGGGAAGCCGACCGCATCCGTGCAGTCCAGTCGGTGCTCGCCTCATACAATCAGGCCATCTCGGCTCAAGGTCCTATCCTGCAACAGTCGACTGCGCGGTCCTTCAAGATCCATCAGGGCCTGGACCCCACGCTCGAACTACGCGCCCTCATCCGCCAGGCTCGAACAGGCCCCTTCCATCCCGCCATTGAACGCTTCCAGCCGTACTATCACGACGAGACCTCGCTCGGTCGCAAGGCAGGTGCTCAAGGCGTGGCTCATGGATGGCTCGTCAAGAACGGTGGATTTGGGCTCAATTTGTCGCTGGTTGAGCGTCTTGATTACCTCGAGCGACTCGAGCGTCAGCAGTCGGGATCAGCTCCAGAGTCGAATCCTTCACAGCAGCTCGCTACGCTGCCACCAGTCCTGACTGCACTTCTGGCTGCATTGGATCGCGCCTACGCCGACACTGAGCGTTGGAACGTGCTCGTCAAAGCTCTATCTGCCCCTGTGAATGAAACCGACGATGCCGCGGAATCCACCGAAGAGAAAGGCGAAGTGGACAGCAAGCTGATCGGAAAAGAGAAGCGCAAGATATGGATCCTCGAAGTGCCCCTTTCCATCACCCACCGCTTGCGAGATGCGCTGATCGCTCACCTCAACCCTTCCCTCGCCGATCGTATCTATGGCGGCAACGGCGCCAGTCTCGCAGATGGCAATCCGATCCCAGACAAGCTTCTCGATGCTTACGATCCACCCGTTCTCGCTGCTTGCATCAAGCTGTGGCTGTTGGAGCTAGAGTATTCCCTCATCACCGAAGACCTTTGGGATCAGATCGATTCTGTCTATCGTGCTGCTGATGCTCAGGAGCACGAAGCGCTCGCTTCCACCACGCCGACCATGCCCAGTGCCAGAGAGGGTGTCGCAAGGGAGGACATTGCCGCGGATTCCTCGAATGTCTCTGCATCTCCAGCGAAGAAGCCGGAGATTGACGATGCTACTCGAGACAAGATCAAGGCTGGTGTACTGGAAGACCTTCGCGTAGTCCTCAACAAGCTTCCCAAAATCCACCTTGCCTGTCTCGATGCCATTTTCGGCCATCTTCGGAAGCTTTTGCTCTCGACCGAGTCGACCGAATCAGACGAAGTGTACGCAAACAAGCTCGGGTTGGCGTTTGGACGAGCCCTGTTACGACCCCAGAGGGAGACGGCATACACGGTGTCGTCCCAAATCGGAACGCTCGTCGTTGTGGATCTCGTACAGCACTACGATTCCATCTTCCCCGAGCTGGTCGAGAAGAAGCTCAAGGAAGTTGCCACTCCAAACGGCAAGAAAGGCTGGCAGAGGCCGACGCCGATCCGAAAGAGGACCAAGCCGGTCGATCAGAGAATCTCGCGCTCGAGCATTGGCAGCGACCTTCAGCAGGGAGCAAAGATTTTTGTCGAGCAAATGGGTCGCTCAGAAGAGCAACCTCCCCTGCCAGAGAAGCAGCTTGCCGACAGCGAAAAGACTCAAGCCATGCCACCAGTGATCGATACTTCGTCCAGCAACGCCACTGCTCAGCAAAAAATGGACGACGATCTTGCCGCACCAACTCCACTCACCGATCGAATGCTCTCCTCCTCCCATCAGCTCGAAGCAGAGACCATCTCCGCGGCATCCGAAACGGCCGAGTCCACCAAACTCGAGGACGACGACACCAAACCCCTCTCCAACGTCGCCAGGCTCTCGCGGCAGTTCGGCGCCCTGGGCTCCGGAGGTGCCACCGGCGCGACCAGCAAGAGGACCAGCTTGGGCGGCGTCAGGGGTCCTCGACCTGCAGGCGCCAGATCCGCCCGGATGTCCGGCCAATTCAGCGCCAGCTCCGATACCAGCGTCGGCGCCGAACCACCTGCACCGGCAAAGACCGCCTCGGACCAGTCGTAACACTTTCCACACACTCGCATTCTACACAACGTCAGCTTTCCCCCTCATGATCTGATAACGCTTGTCACCCAATTCACCGGCAATGAAAAAAAAAGACACATCTGTTACTTGCACTTGCAACTAAAGCACATGAGGCGCCGTCCAGCTGAAGCTCTGGAACTCCGCTTGGTCCTGAGCACTGAGCACGGAATGCACCGGAGTCAGCGTAGGTTTTTCCGAGGTAAACTCTGTATCGAACCAACTGGTGTCGCTGGGGTTCTTGAGAGTGGGGCAGAAGGGTGGGGGTACACGTTTGTTGAACATGTCGTCCCAGTTGATATCCCTAAAGAAGGGGTGAGCCTTGATCTCGGCGGCGTCGGTGGGACCTGAACCGAGACGTCGAGCAGGATCGCGCGTCAAGAGCTTCTCCAGAATCGAGACGGAATCGGCTGGCATGTGAAGAGGATACAGAGGTTCGTCTTCCAAGATAGCGTCGAAGATCTCATCCTCGTCGTCACCGCGGAACGGCGCTTGTCCCAAAAGCATCTCGTAGATGAGAATACCAAACGCCCACCAATCCACAGCCCGTCCGTACCGCTGTTCGAGCAAGATCTCCGGTGCCATAAACTCGGGCGTACCACAGAAAGTGCTCGTCGTGTTCCCATACCACATCTCCTCCTTGCACAACCCGTAATCCGCCACCTTGATATGTCCGTCCAGCGTCAGCATGATGTTGTCCAGCTTCAGATCACGATAGATGATCCCCTGCTTGTGGAAGTACTCCAACGCGAGCAGCACTTCAGCAGCGTAGAACTTGGCTCTTCGCGGCGTGAAAGGCTCTCGTTGAATGTGCAGCATGAGATCTCCTCCAGAGATGTACTCCATCACAAAGTACACGCGCGTCGTGGTCTGGAAGCACGAGTGCAAACCGAGCAGGAACGGATGTCGCTCCCGTGCAGCGGCGAGGAAGACCCGCTTCTCGGATTTGGTCGACTCGACCTCGTCGTTCTCGATGATGAACTCCTTCTTGAGAACCTTGATGGCGTACAGGTGGCCCGAACGCTTTTCCTCGGCCAGCATGACTTTTCCGAAGTTACCCTTGCCGAGCACGGCGAGGAAGTTGAAATCGTCCAGACCGATCTTGCGTCGTGAGGAGGGGAGCATTCGCGGAGGCTGCTGCTGTGGAGCGCCAGCTGGCACCATGGCGCCACCGCCACCAACGCCCATGTGCTGTTGCTGCTGCTGATTGATGGCGGAAGAAGGCGGTCCCTGCGATTGCGGCTGCTGAGGCTGCTGCTGCTGCGGTCTCGGCACGACATTGAGCGTAGACTGCGATGGAGGCATCTGATGCATCTGCGGCGGTTGCTGCTGGGACGGGACAGGTTGCTGTGCGTATCCGGAAGGCGGTTGAGGACGTGCGCCGTACATTCCAGTCTGCTGCTGCTGCTGCGACGGTGGCTGCTGCATCGGCGAGCCAGCATTCGACGGCTGCGGCAAAGGCCGAGGAGGGCGTGACATGTCCGACATGCGTCCATCGGCAGACGAAGGCGGCATCACCTCGCCAACCCGAGGCGGTTGGGGTCGACCGCCAAAGTTGGGGCCTGCACCAGGTCGTTGCTGCTGCTGCTGTTCAACAGCCTGCATCCTCTGGGATGGGGCAGAGCCATACGGAGGCTCGCCTGCGCCGGGTTTGAGCGACATCTGTTGCGTCTGCTTTTCGAGACCAGAGATGCGGCCGTCGGGACCTGCGGTGGCAAAAGGCGGCAATTGCGGAGCAGGGACGCGTCCGGGCGGGGCGGCGCCCATGGCGTTGCCACCATTTCCATAAAGGTTTTGCGATGATGCCGATGACGGCGGAGGTAGCTGCTGCTGCTGTTGGGGAGGCTGCTGGTACTGCTGTTGCGTCTTGGCCGACGACTTGACGCGGTTGATGGTCTCGATATCGCTGAGCAGCTGATTGGCCATCTCCATCGACATACCGCAAAAGTCTGGAACCAGATGCGCACAGTCCGTGTGGCAGGTAATGTCGCACTCGGAGCATTTGCGGGCGTTCTTGCGTCCAAGCGGTAGAATATAGCCGCAGTGGCAGCACCAGTTGGCGCTGAGGTTGGTGATGGGCTCGAAGCGATGCGGGATGCGGTGGTTGATCTTGACCTCGTCTCGATCGGCTTCGGCGTTGCTCTTCGAGATACACTTTGTGACGACTTTCTGCGCGCACTTCTTGTGGCAAGCGTAGCGGCAGTCCTCGCACTGACTGCCGGCAGCGTTGAGCAGGAACTCGCCGCATAGCGCGCAACGGAGCACCTGATAGAATTGCCGCGACACAAACTTGTGGCCGTTGATCTCGGCGACATCCTCCTTGCGCTTACGGAAAGCGCCCTGTCGACCGAGGCGAGCGTCGTAGGGGCGTTTGCGAACGTTTTGCTTGATGAAATTGAGGCGAAGGTAGATAGCGCCCGCAGGCTCGACGGCGAACCAGGCCTCGACACCATCGGTGGGGCCGTTTTGCACCGGTACGCCAGCGGGTGTGTTGTAGGCACCATCCGCGTTGAGACCCGAGCCTGGACCGAAGCCGCCGGGACCGCCGCGCGGCTGTACGCTGTCGGCAGTGACCCAGCCTTCGCTGGCGCCGTGACCGTGTTGGGAAGCATCGGGGACCTGCCCGAATTTCTTCTTTCGCTGCTCCTCGACAATGTCGCTGATGCGAATCCAGAGCATGCCGACGGGGACGGGATGCGCGTTGCCGACCTTGTCGTAGACCGTGACTTCGAGTTCGTTGGCGTTGTCGACGGGAATTTCAAAGTCTTCCTGCCAACGCTCGTTGCGGCTCGGGTGGGTGCGGGCGCGAGGCGTATCTTCGACCTTGATGACGACGGTGGACTCGCGGACGGATCGAGAGCCTCGTGGAACAGGAGCGTGGTCGATATCGCGAGCGCTGCGGATCGAGATCTGGAGCGTACCGGAGAGCGGCTTGCGAAGGTTCTGCTTTCTGTTCTCGACCGACTCGGGGCTGGCGTTGTCTTCCTCCTCTTCCATGACGTGGAGCTGCTTGTACCGCTTGAGCGCCTGCTGTAGCAGCACGATCTTGCTCTGACTCTCGATGCGCTTGGACTCGGCATCGTTGCGGCTTTTGCGATCACCTTCGGCCTGGTAGAGCTTCGCCATCTTGTCGATGCCTTGCTTGTACTGCTTTTCGATCTGCAGCTTGAATTCGAGCTGGTGGAGCATGCGTGAGATCTTTGCGGTGGTGTGAGGAGTCTCGTCCTTGATGAGATCGAGGTTGGTAAAGTTTCGCCTCGCGCTGGTGCCCATGCGATGCATCGCGGGTTGCCATGTCTCTGGACTTCCGACTGCGTATGCGGCGCCGTACGGGCCCTGGTTGGCGTACTGCGAGTAGGATCCGTCCGGACCTGCATAGGCACCGTTGTCGTGTGTTGGAGGAGGAGGAGGGCGACCATCATAGCGACGAGGATTGACGGCAGGCGAAGGTGGATCGGAGCCAAGATAGGAGGAGCTGCTGTCGCCTGGGTACGGGCGAGCTTGACCGATGGAACTGGCGCCGCCGCTGGTCTTGGATGAGGCGAAGCTTTGTCTAGAGTCGGCAGGCGTGGTGCTGCCAGTAGGACTGCCGGTGCGGAAGCCAGGGCCACCGCTTGCACGACGCGATTTGAGACTGTTGAGCGACTCCTGGAGATAGGAGATGTTTCGCTGCGCTTCTCGAATCTGGGATTCTGCCTGACGAATCACGTCGGGGTTGTTGGTAGCTGCTCGCAAAGCTTGGTTGCCTTCCATGATCCTGCGCTGGGTCTGGATGCGGGCATAGACCTCGGCGACCTTGGAGTCGCTTGGGTCCTGTGGGATGGCAAAAAGAAGAGGCGACGGTCAGCGAATTGCCCAAATGGTCGTATGCGATCGAGACGTGCGCGTTGCGCTGCGCCGTGAAGCATTGCATATCGATAGATGGAACTTACAGCCATGATGCTGTCCGGTAAGGTGCGCTGATTGGCGCAAGTTGGGGGACAGGGTATGGTAGGCCGGGATGTAAGATGCAATCGAGAATCAGCGACGGACGTGATAGTCTAGCCGGCACTCTAGAGAGCACGAGAAGCTGTGACGTATTAGGAAATGAGACCAGCTGAAGCCCGTCGTCTACGGCGATCGAATGTAGGTCGTTCCAGCTGAACAATAGCGTATCTACAAGCTTTGACAGGTCGTTCGGTTCGTATGGTCGGTGGATTTGCGCTTATACCTCGAATCCGATGGATGAAGCTGTACGGTCGCGGATGCGGGGGAGAATCCGAGAGGCCGGCTGAAGAGATCGTAGGCAAGATGGTGCACGCGCTCGATGCGGACTGGTTTGTCGTAAAGAGAAGCGTAGCGCAGAAAGGTACGCGACGAACGAGTGCTGCGGGGGTGTGGTAGATGCTGAAATGGAGTGGATACGAGGTTGATGGTTGAGGAGCAGCAAAATGCAAACGGCGACGACACACTCTGCACCAAGTCCAAAATCGGAGCGAAGCGGCCAGCCTGCCTGTGTTGTGTGTGTCGCATGTTCCCTGAGACTGTAAAGTCGCAGCAAGCCCCTCTACAGAGTGTAAGCTCGAACGCAAAGCACCAGCCAGCCTTGGGGTTTTGTGATTGTTTTACGAGCCTTGGGTGAGACACTCACGCAGAGCGCGCTCACACACCATACTGAGTAGCGACGACACGAAATCCCAGCAATTTCCCCAATTTCAAAAGGTAACAAAGCTAAAAATACAACACACAACGACGTGACTTTACAGCGCAGAGACGCGCCGGGTCTCCTTTCTTTCCCCTTTGCCCCTTTTCCTTTTCACAGGCAGCAGAGTGCGAACACGGCACAGCATGGAGCGTCATGGACACGGTCAAATGCTGTGTTGGTTCGAAACGCGCTGACCAACGTCGTTTCTTCTCTCTCTCGCCTTTTTCAGTTACCGATTGATTCGCCTGGCTGTTCCGATGTCGTGCGTCTTGAAGAAATGACCTTGGACCACCCTAGCAGCCACGGACAGCTGCACCATTCAGCGGCATTGACTCTGCTTTCAACATGTCTGTCGTCGTCTTTGAATGTCACAGAGCATCGGTATAAGAGCATACTTGCCTTGACCCACGCAACTGGTGCCGCACAAATCAGCAGCATCGTTTCACAAAAGCCCTGCTCGAGAATTCACGGCTCATGTTCCGAACCGTCGCGTGTTGCTGCTGTTGAAAAACGCTTTCGAGCTCGGCTCAGGTCCGATCGATTCATCTGGCTATGATCCGATCCGGTCCGCTCGCTCAGAGCTGCTAACTTGACTCTCGAGCTCCCTGCGATCTCAACGCCGACTCTGAACTCATACCGCCCAGCCACTGTATGCGAGCCTCAGCATGCTCTACGTTGCGAGCTGAGCTGCTGAAAAAACATAAAAAGGGTACAAGTACACACGTTGAGTGCTAGTGAAGCTATCTACACCCGCTCGCCAACAGCCCTGCGCGGAGGTGAGAACGGGTATCTAGTGCAAAGGGAAAGGGGATATGGCATGTCAACGACGAGTCGAGGTGCTGTTGAACGTCTCGCCGTCGTCGCAGCCTTTTTCTTTGGGCAAAGCGAGCACCATCCTGCTCGTCCAAGCGGGCGATCAGCAATGCTTCGCGTGCCAAGCGTTTCCGACGCTAAGCTCTGGGCTTGGAAGGCGTTCTCTTACCGCGATTGCGTGTACCAGAGGCGGGCCCCTCGCTTTCGAGAAGAGCCTGCTTTTCGGCTTCGGCCCTCTTCTTCTTGTCCGCCTGCTTGTAAATGTTGGCCGTGAAGGGCTCCTCGAAGCGGAGGGCCAGCGTGTAAACGATCACCACAAGAACGCTGAGCAGCAGCCCGGCAGGCTTGCCAAACCACAGAGCAACGGCTACGAAGCTCATCGAGCTGCCCCAGTACATGGGGTTGGCCATCACGTTGAACGGAAAGCCGGTGACGATGCTCTCCATGAGGATGCCAAAGTAGTCTCCTAGGTAGGTGCCAGTGACACCCAAGGCCCACATGGACGAGAGCACAAAGATGTTGCCCGACGCAAACAATACGGCCGCTGCGGGTTTGACCCAGGCCTGTTGCAGCAGCGGGTGTGTCGGCTGGTGCTTGAGCGCGACGTTGTACAGGTGGTCACGCACGATGCCGAGCGAGAAGATGGACACGGCGAGCAGGTAGCACCCGAGGTATCGTCGCCCGCCGAGCAGCTTGGTGATGGTCTTGTTGTGATACTCGTTCTGCGCCACGATGTTCCAGTAGAGCGGGTTAAAGCAGATGCTACCGACGGCGATCCACAGCGAAGGTTGCGTCAGGTCGATGACGCCAGGCACCACGTACGGGCTCGATTTGTAGAAAAGAGACGCCATCTTGCACGAAGAGCAGCTTCCGAGATCCAGGTCCTCAAAGAGCAAATTCGCTTCGTTAAGGTGCAGAATGGTGGATGATGATGATCACGCAAAGGAATCAGAGACGCCTCGTATCTCCTCTACACAGGCCCAGGGTCCGCAATGCGGGACACCAAATTTAGTCACCCCAAGTTGTGCAGCGTGTCCCTCGACGCACGGTCACAAATCGGAAGAAAGACCCTTTCCTCGCACGTCACGCGTCACTGCGTGATTTTCATATTCAACGAAAAAAAAAGAGGGGACACCGCATGGTGCCGATCTGACACACCTGCCACATCGAAAGTAAGCTGGTGTCGAGCGTTTCGGCTTCGGTGACTTCCGACAATGATACGACGCGGGGTGACACACATCCTTCGGCTCGTGATCCGACCAACCTAGTCGAGAGCGAATGAAGCGCCAACCCACTTGCGTTGCCTGGCAATCCACGGCGAATCTCTGAATTGTGGCTTCACCGACCACGCCTTGCTGTCCCGGGGCCTGTGGCGGAAACCGACTGAGCCTAGTCCAAGTGAGCGAGCGAGCCAGTCTGTCCCGTGTATACCGCTCACCATCGCAGCGACATCACCTCCATTGTCTCCATGAAGCGCCACGAGAGCCAGGAAGCGTGCCAAGCCGAGCCAAGCTTGCCGTCGTCCTTCGACGTGACCAGTCACCTTGGTGTGCATTTGTACGTCTCGTGGTTCGACCTGCCGCATCCGAGCATTCATGACAAAACTACAACGATCGTCCAGGCCGCGGACGTGGGCGATCAATTTGTCGTCACTGCTACCATCATGGCACCAGACTCTAAAACACTGGCAGTAGACGACCCTTCCTTGTTGGCAATGGTAAAACCGATGACAGAAGATATCCGTTCGGTGAGTTGACGCTCGGGAAATTGAGTCTCTGATCGAGCATATCTTCCGACCATCGAACTGAAAGTTTGGAGTTCATACCAGCTTCGCGAAGGCTGGCTCAACATTGCTGACCTTAGCGCGCGGCCTGCCAGCGACGCGGAGCGTCAAGAGTTCTCGGGCAACCATGCTACAAATCCAACTGTCGAACACCTTTGTGAGCTGGCAACGTCTCCAATAATGCAAGAGGGTGGACGATGCGGACTATCGCTGACCAGCGCGTGCATCTTGCCTCTGCGACGCTGTAGACATCATCACACTGGTCCCAGCGGGCAGCCCTGTCCACCTTACAGGCAACAGACGCTTTCGTGTTCACCTGGAATGGAAAGACTTGCGTACAGGACGTGCTGTGCCGCTCCGGGAGCTCTTCGTACTCACGACGTTGCCCTTGCTCTTACGCGACCTGGTCAGCCAAGCCACTTCGCGTCTCATGTTCGAAACGTTGCTCCGCGATACCCCGACGGCAAAAGTCTATCACCGATCCTGGCAGCACCGCCAACGTGACATCGTGCCTTTGATCAGCAGCATCGCCACATCCATGCGCTCGCTGATAACACACGCCTCGCAATCGGACCAGCTCGACCCAGTGCTGCAACAGCTCGGACTATCACAATCACTGCCAAGCGTGATCATCCTAGTCAACTTTCTGACCAAGCTGGACATGGACTACCATCCCCCGTCCAAAACACACTTGCCGGCTGCCAGTCGTGCCAGATCGAATCGAAAGCCAGGCGGTCACACCGATGTCCCAGCAGTCGTGTTTGCCCCGGACCAAGATGACGATGCCTTCGGCTGGATTGACAACCTGCCGGCGCAGCAATCCACCAGATCGCATCAGGCTGAACACGATGACAACTCAAGCCAGGTTTGCTTTGCGCCGGACGACGACGACCAAGACCAAGAAGACACACATCTCTGCTGGTCAGAGATCTTGCGATTCTCTCAGGAGTAGTACAAGTACATTTCGTGGAGTGAGTCGAGTCAATCTGCTTGAGCAGACATCCGATCCTTCGACGAGGAAGGCGTTATATCCGCTGGCAGACGCCAACTTTGCGCGCGTACACTCGTCACGACAGAGGAACAAAACAGCACACCAAAACTGATGGCAGTCCGCAAGGTGCGATTTTCATCTCGAAGATGCCCCTCGTCGGCACGACGGTGCTGCTGCCATCAGCGTTTGGCCGCAAGATCTCGGCATTCCAGTACAAAGGCGTCGTGTTCCCCACCGAGGGGATGTACGTCCCATCTTCCGCCTGATGTCCGCCGACTGCGAGCCCGTACAGTCGAAAGAACCCGGACGCCGAGCTCTCCGTCATGAGCTCGTAACACGAAAGCCTTCCACCCGTCATATCCTGCCTCGTCCTCCCGCAAAGATCCTGCGCAAGCTGATTAGACGCGTAGACTTCGCCAGCCTTGCGACAGACCAGCATTGGAATGGGTGTGAAGGGAAGCACCGACTCGGAAAAGTAGCGCACATTGCCCGCCCACTCTGCTTGGAGCTGGATCATGCTCGACGGCTGAATGTTGTCCTCCAACGAGAACCAAAGACGTCGAATCTTGCACAAGGCCGCCTCCACCGATCGAATCGACTGCTCGGACCAATTTTGCTCCGTCATGTATCGCATCAGAGACGCATATCCCTTCCGATAGGGATACGGAGCATACACGTCGCCGGGTCTCTGCCGTCCTGGTGAATCGTGGCTGTCGGTACTTGAAGGAGGCTTGGTCTCCCGTTCATTCGCGCCATGCCTTGCTGCTGTCGGAGCAGAAAGGACCGCCAAGTTGCTAGAGGTTGCTGCTTCGCCGTCGGTAGATGCCGAGGTCGGCGGATTCCTTTGCGCGTGGGTGCTTGCATCAGATTGCCGCCCCTGATGGTGCGGCGGGAACCCTACCTCATTCGGTGACCGAAAGTAGCGCGGACTAGCCCCTGCAGGGATCAAGTGGCCCATCTGAGGAGCCTGCAGAGGAGTTGCACCAGCATTACGAAGACCATCGTGGCGTTGAGAAGCAGGTGCGTGGATGACCTGCTGGTGAGCGTGGAGCGCAGACCCCTGCGCTGCCGCATGAGGCGGAGGCATACCTTGGTGTTGGACACCGTTCTCCCTCCCACTGAACGCGTCGGCCACGTCGAAAAAGTAGGTAGAGAAGAGCGAGTCGAGTTCTGCTGAGGAAGGGGGCTGGAAGATGGGTTGCCCTTGGAGCAATTGCGACGGCGCTCCCCTAGCTGCCAACGGCTCTGACTGCATGCCCAACGAATTCGGTATCGATGCATCATGGGAGATGCTAGGAGCCGGTATTGCGTTGCTCAGCGAGGATGCTTGCACGTTTGTTGCAGGATCTGCATGGTGGGGTCCGTAATTGGCAGGCTGAGCATACGTTGACGCTGTGTGCGATTCGGCAAACGAGTCGCGGGATGAATGCTGGTCGGAGTGCGGCGCGGCTAGGCCGTATTGTCGATGCGACTCGGCAGAGCTGCTGCGATGGGCCTCCGACTTTGTCTTTCTC
Source organism: Pseudozyma hubeiensis SY62 (assembly GCF_000403515.1). Lineage (NCBI taxonomy): Eukaryota > Fungi > Basidiomycota > Ustilaginomycetes > Ustilaginales > Ustilaginaceae > Pseudozyma > Pseudozyma hubeiensis. The sequence goes on along the minus strand of NW_012133804.1, from coordinate 294,304 downwards.
TTCCTCTTCTGTCCGCCATCCGATCCTGGGAGCGTCGAAGCGAGTGCCGATGTCAAAGGTATACTGGCGTCGTCTGTTGAATCAGCATCGGCGCTCGTCTCTGCGGCACCTGGCCACGAGGTTTCCGGCAGCAGCTGTGCGTCTTGCGGAGGATCAACACATCGATCCGCGATGCCTCGTTTCACGCAGCGATGGCAAGGACGCTTCTCTTCGCAGACCAGATGCGATCTTCGGCAATAGACGCAAGCTTGTCTCAACTTCTTCTTCCTGCGAGGCAGGAATCCCAGAGCGCCAGCGGAAGTATCGCTCAAATCTCCCGCACTGCTGGCTGCGTTTGCGAAGCCGGCAGCTGTGTCGGAACCATGGCGTGAGCTCTCGCCCGCGGACGGCGGGTGAGAAAGTGACGTCCCGGAAGCACGGTCGGACGACGGTCTGGTGTCGGGTGCGGGCACGTAGTCGTCCAGTAGGTAGTTGGGTAGCACCTTGCGGGTGCCTCGAAGAGAGTCCATGGCTGCAAGAGGCCGACCTGCGCAATGCGAGCGAGGTCCCCAACGGCGATGCGCTCTTCTTGTGCGCCCTCGTCAGCGCCAACAGCCCGGACACACCGAAGACGAGGACAACGCGCGACGATGGGTGGCGAAGACGAGGGACGGACGAAGCGATGGAAGTGCGGAAAACGTGGCGTCGAAGAGAAGAAAGGGAAAAGGACCCATGAAATTTGGAATGCGGAATGTACCGGCAAGATCACATCGGACGTCAAGAGTTACAGCCTCCCTGTCACCGAGCCAGAGTCGCCGACGTTGGATCTACCGAATCGTTGGGTGTGCAGGAAGGATATTCAGGCATCGCTTGCGTCGAGTCGAGCTCGCCTGTGTCAGGCCACGGAGCAAGTCTGTCCGCCTGTCGTGGGCGGGTTTCGGCAGCTCCGGAAGAGGCGGGGAGCAGAATTGTGGTGGAGGCTGGATGCTGAAAGTCTAGTCGACTAGTGGGCCCGTCTCGCTTCGCCCTTGCCAGCAGCTTCTTGTTCCGATCGAGGGTAGCAAAGGACAAGTGGACGATCACCAATGGCCATGCAAGCAACAAGATGTCAGAATTGCTGTTTCGAACACGGCACATACCAACGGACAAGAGAAACACGATTCTGCTCGTTTCTCAACACCACGCGGGACCTCAAAGTAAGACGAGAGGTCGGATTGCAGATCCTTGGCTTTCATCACTTTGTTGAATCTGGCTTTCGTTGAGACGATCCAGTTCCGAACAATTGCCAGCTGTGCGCTCGAGCGCGGAAGGTCAAAACCGCCGTTGTCGGGTTGGAACGATCCATGAGTGACGGCCTCTTGCCGACCTCCTTCGTCCGGCTGATGTACCATAATCAGGAGCTAGCTGAATTCGGCTGCCTCTCGCATGATGAGCACTACCTTTCATTTCGAGTCGGCAAGCCCACATTGAAATGCATGAACTCGAACGACGAGGGCCGTCGGCTCTATGTCAGACTTTGTTGGACGGCAAGAGACCAGTATCTGTTCCCAGCCTCGGCTGCATCATCTGTTTGCGAGCGGATCCCCATCGGTCTGGTTTTCCAAACTCCCAGGTTTGGCAACAAGACCTCGCTTAGGACTGCGAAGCAGAAAAGCAGAGAAGACGTCGTCGATACCCACGGGATCGCTCATTGGTCAGTCGAGCATCTTCACACGGGAAGAGCACGACGAATGAATTCGGGATCGGAAACGGAAGCAGAAACTCGCACCAACCAGACGCAAGAATGGAGAGATCCGGTGAGCTGGGTTTCCGATTTCCCTCCAAGACACCAAATGCTTGCTATCTGCCGAAGGGGGACCTCGGATACAGCTAGCCATCAACTCGCTGCGAGAAGAACGCCACGAAGACAAATGGGCATCAAAGAGCAAAGGACAATCAAGTCTCAAGTACAGTATGGACCCTCGTCACCGAATCACATGCCACGCGCCGGCAATCGTCAGGGTCCAACTGTGCGCCACAACGGGATACCGTGACCGGTGCGCCACAACGGGAAACAGTGACCGATAGGGCACAGTGGCCGAGATCGATTCAATCGGGGGATCTTCGCCGTCCGCTCAACTACGCCTTGAAATCTTGGCCTCTTTGTCGCTCGTCGGAGAATTGTTGCCACGATCTCACAAATGACGCCGTCTTCTCCATAGATGAGAATGGAAGAGGGCGGAATCAATTTCACCAACACGACATATCCGACCGCATCCTGCGTATGGTTTCAAATCCCTCAGGCTGCCCCCGCACACTCACAAGCTTGAGCTGTTCACATGCAAGAACTTCTCGGAATGAGTTGAGCAAGTCATGAATTGCATTCGAGAATTCGTCACTTGCCGGTCTTCTGCCTCTTCGCAGCGCTCTGCGCCTTCATCCCTTGGATCCTGTAAATCTCCTTCATCTCGGCCTTCCTCTTGCTCGCGCGGATCTCCTCATCCTTTTGCGCCAACTTCATCTTCTCTCCCTGCTTCTCCTTGTTCTTGGCCTTCCTCTTGTCCTCCTTTTCGCGCTGAACCGTCTTCATCTGCTGCAGCAACGCGAGCGCCTTCTTCTCCTCTCCTTCCAGCACCACCGCTCTCCTCGCCAGGTACGAGGTCGATTTGGACGCCGCCATCTGCTTCGGCTTGCTCTTGAACGGCAGCTCTGCTTGGAGGGCTCGTGGTACGCGGAGCGGGTTGAACTTGCGTTCGGTCCTCTCCACGCCACGGTAGCTCGAGTTGATGTGGTTGGGAGCTTTGAGCTGTCTCTCCTTCCTAACCGCTCCTGTCAATCGCATCCCTTGCCATGTCCTCCTCTCCCCGGAGAGCAAGAGACTCGTGACCGGGTTGTAGAACTTGCGAGGCGAGATCGTGTACCACGCTCGGAGGAACACGATATCGCTCATCAAGATCTTGTCCTCGAAAGTAGCCCTGAACTGACCCTCGGGCTTCGCCAGCGCCTTCTTCACCTGTCCCCTGATCCCCGAAACCGTCTTGACATGCGCACCTTCGAACTTGGCCACCTCCAACGCCGATGTGAACATGTCCTTGATAAACGCGGTGTTCTTGTAGATCTTCGCCGGCGTACCGGTCAGCTTCAGCTTCTTCACGATCTTCTGCGAACCGGCGTCGACGTCGAGCACGACACCCGTAGCAGAGACGCGGAAGGAAGGCGCCGAGGTCGACAGGGTGTTGAAGGCGCAGAACCCAGTATTGGGTGCAGAGATGGGACCGTAGAACGACGCCAAGCAGTGCATGTGTTCCGGCGTATACTTGAGCATCCTATTCCTCGTTCCGTCGTCCAGCGAGTAGATGGGGATCGACTGGAAACGTCTCCACCCAAGGGAGAAGATGAGCGGATCGTTGGTCTTGAGGATCTTCTGGTGCCATCGATGACGTTTGATACGCACTTGGATGAAACCGAACGACTCTTCGCTCGCCAGCAGTCCACCGACGAGGAGTGGGTAGGTAGGATCGAAGTTTTCGACCAGCTCGTAGGCGACTTTGGACAGTTCGATGCGGACGTACGATCCGGGCTGGTAGCCTACGACAGAGTGACGGATGGATTCGTCGACGGAAGCAAACTCGGCCTTGTTGAGCGCGGCTTGGGCGGCGAGGATATCCTTCTGCTCGTCGTACCAATCCTGCTTGGTGTCTGCGTCAGGGTCGTCGTACTGCTCGTCGAAGCGTCGTTTGAGGGCTTCCTTCTTCAGGGCGAGGGCTTTTGCGCGAGCGTCCTCCGTAGAGTCTGCATCGTCTTGATCACCCTGATGCTCTGCCCCGGAATCAGCGTCCTCGTCGGCGTCGTCTTTGTCGACCACTTCGCCTCGCTTTCCGTCCTTCCGCTCTTCCAGGTTGTCCGGCTCATCCCCAGTGATGAAGAAGCGTCGAATCGAGTCCAAAACACGCTCCTCCGCCCAGTGACTGAGCTTCTCCGCTTTGGTGATCGAGCGCGCCTGATCAGGTACATCCTGGTACTCTTCGTCCATCTCCCCAGTCTTGGCCGACGAAGCTGGCTTACCGTTGGCAGGACGGAAGAAGTCGTCGCCGTCGTCCTGATCGGCCATCTTGCGGATGTCGTCTTCATCGTCGTCGTCGCTGTAGATGTCGCCGGAGGCGATCTGTTCGGGCGTCTTGTCGGAGTTGTAGATGAGACGGGCGAGGTCGAGCGGCTTGCGGGACTTGTTGGCGCGGACGGTGGCTTCTGCTTGTGCGGCGAGGTTGCGCTTCCAAGGTGCGATCTCGTCTTCGTCGGAGCCAGAGCCGAAGGAGCCGGAAGCTTCGTCATCCGATGGATCCTCGTCCTCTTCCTCATCTTCGGATCCCAGACCCATGTCGGAGTCGCTATCGGCAAAGGGGATCTCTTTGGATGCTGGACCGTCTGCTTCATCCGCTTCGACCGCTTTGCGTGTGAACGCTCTGCGTTTGCCAGCTGCATCCTCGTCGTCATCATCGTCATCATCAAAGCCTGCTTCATCCTCGTCATCTTCAGCATCGTCATCATCAACATCGTCGTCGAGCAGCACGTCGTCGTCGAAAGCAGCACGTCGAACGCGTTTGCCCTTACCAGACGTAGCATACTCGAAAGACTCGTCCGCATCGTCTTGCTCGACAGCCGAGATGCCGGCACGATCCGAATCGAACAGTCGCAACTCGCTTTGCGCGGCAAGGTTGTCCAGCGTGGTATGCGCGTCCTGAAGGTCCATCACCATCTTCTCTCCCTCGCCTGCCGGTTCATCTGCACTGTCGCCATTGCGCGTAAAGTTCCCTGGCACGTTGATATAGACGGCATCCTTGTCGAACATGACACCGCCGACATCGCTCATGGGAGCGTGGATGAGCTTGGCCTTGTCCGAGAGCTTCCTTCGCTTCTCGCTGTCCACGGTCGGGAGGGGACAGGGATCGTTTAGCTTTTCGATCGAGGTGATGGAGAGGTCGCCTGCACCTGGGATGTGAACGCGTTGCGATTCGCGCAGGTGAGTTCCGTGGAGGTAGCCGTAGACGGTGATGGTTCGATCGGCCTTAGGGTTGGTGCGGATCTCTTCTCTGGGTGTGAGGTCTTCCATTCGGTCTGCGAGAACGTAGGGATGAGCGTTGCGGAAGATGAGCGGGCGGAACTTCATGACGCCGATGAAGCGAGATAGATTCTGAATTTCCGTGTCGGGATATCGACCGTTGATGATGCCGGAGAGGTAGAAGAGCTTGGCACCGTCGTAGATTTCGGTCCAGAAACGATGCTTCAAGCGCTTCTTGGTTGCTTTGAGCGTCTTGGCCTTCTTGATGAGGTCGAGGTGTGTCAAGACGCCAATCACTTTGGGGAAACCGTGCGATTGCAACACGTTGAGGAACTCCATGGTCTCCATCTCGAAACCGAAGGAGCCGTCGATCATGAGCAAGACCAAGTCTGCCACCTTGCCGATATCGATCATGCTGTTGATGTCGTTGTTGCACTCGATGAAAGTGACCCTTCGCTTCTTGCCTGTGACGACAGTGACGGGACCCTTGATCTCTGCGAGCGTGTGCTTGGTGTATCTGCGAATGAGCGAGCGCATGAGCGTCGTCTTGCCTACGCCCTCTGGGCCTACCACGGCAACGATGATGGGAGGCGGTTCATCTTCGGGTGTCCTGTCGGCGAGGGGTACGTGGTATCGCTTCTGGTCCTTTTCGGCATTGCGTAGGATCTGCTTTTGGGCGACATTGATGTTGGCCGAGATGAAGGCTTTCGGGTTGAAGCCGTTGGTGTGCTTAGCCTTGCCCTTTTCGGCCTTGCCACCGGTCTTGGCTTTGCGATGCGCCTTGTTGGATTGCTGTGCATCGGCCATGGTGACGAAACTTGTGGGTGGGATTGACTAAGCAGATACTCTGTGAGCGATATCAAGTCGAGTCGATCGACCTGAAGCAGAGGCGCTCGCGTTGCAACGAAGAGTCGTGTCGCGATCCGCTTGCGGATGCCCGCTCCGATGCAGCAACCACGATTCGTTTGCCTCGGTCCTTAAGTGTTAGTGTTGTCAGAGACGGTGATGAGCAGCAAGGAAGGTGAAGATGTGAGCCGCTGCAGGAGGATGATGGCGGTGGCTAAAGCTGAGCAGGGTTGTAGCAACATCCGAAACATGAGAAGAAACCATTCGAAAGGGTCTTGCCGTCCACAACTCAAATTTCTCGAAAAAATTTCCGGGCGCTATGCTATTGCTCCACTCACCGAGACCCTCTTGCTGCACTCTGCTTAGCGCGCAATACGTAAGCATGGTCCAAAAATGGACAAAAAAGAATTCTTGCTCCTTACCTGGGTCGAACAGGTGACCTTTCGAATGGCGGCTGAGTTCCTAACGGTTCTTGCTGCAAAGAACTGAAATCTTCAGTCGAACGCTCGTACCAACTGAGCTAAAGAAGCGGTTGCGATGCCGGTGATGAGCAAGCAAATATATAGTACATACAGCTTGCTTCAGCCTTGGAGGGAAACGGCGAGACTGAGATCGTCTTTCAGCGGGCAAGGTAGCGTAGACCGGAGGGTGTGATGGACGGAATTGGGAGAGGGTGTCAGAAGCCTAACACTCTGTAAGGCCATCCGAAAGTGGCCTGATTGAGACAGACGGTCAGGTCCTCGCGGCATTCGAAAATGACCACAAATTCCTTCGAAAATCAGGCGTAGCTGATCAGATGCAGGGTCGTGGTCCGATTTAGAGCTGTCTGGCGCAGAGCGGGCAAGCCGACACAGCCCAGCCGCTCCACACCAAAATCGTACGATGCTGCCTCACTCTACGCCACGGCTGGCTTGCATCTTGACACATTTGGATGCTTCATACTTTCGTATGGCTTGATCAACAGTCATCGGCGGCATTCCGAATGCTCCTCTCTCCCTCATTCTCAGCTCATCCAGCTCTCACTACAGCCTTTGACACTGCGAACACGCAAACCGAACTCACAGCTCAGATCGGCTCCATCCGGCACATCTTGTCAGCGCAGTAATCATTTCTGCGAACAGAGTGACAGGAGCATAGACCTTGTTCGGTCGATTCGTCCAGCACGATCCTTAGCCTCCCTACTTCCATCATCTCTCATTGTCATTGGCTGTCTCGACCGCCATGTTCCCCACACCCGTCAGCGACGGCGGCTCCTCCGTCTCACCGCTCCATCATCAACAGCAGCAACAACAACAGAAGCAGCAGTACCAACAGCATGCTCACGACCAACACCGTACCGAGTCTCTCGATGCCCACCTCATGCACTTGCATCAGCAGCAAGCTCAGCTCGAAGCTATGCGCATCCTTCAGCAGCAGCAGCACGTCCTGCCTAGCATCGTCGCACACAAAGACGAGCAAATCGGCGTCCTCCACAACCCTCCCTCGGGCCCTTGGTCCAGCGACGACTACGACTCCATGATGCGATCCATCCTCGACGCCACTTTGCCCTCGGACCACTTCACCGACCTCGAGGCTCCAGCATCTCTAGCATCCTTCTCCCATTCTTACGCAGGCTCGTATGTCTCTGGGTCCAGCGACAGCGGCGCGAGCCCTCACAGCATCAATGACCTCGTCTACGGTGCTGCCAACTTCCCCACTCCGCCAGACTCGGACATCGGCTCCTCTGCTCGCAACTTTTCCTTCTCGTTCACCCCTCACAATGCAGCCGCCATCAGCCCAGACGGCAGCTTCGACCTCTCAAATGCTTCGTATACGCAGTCCCACCCTGGCTCCGACACCACCTCGCCCTATGCACAGCACTTCAACCCCCATGCCTCGACTTCCACATCACCGTTTGGCCTGCCGTCAGCTCCCCTTCCTGCAACTTCGTTGCCTATGCACGGCATCGCCTCCACTTCTCAACAGTGGGATGCCAACTTCCTCGCCCCTACAGGCGCCGGTCTTCAGCCCTCTCCAGCACCACAAGCGACCTTCCAAGCCTCTGCAGAGTCAGCGCCATCTACCGAGCCATCCACGTCCAGCACTGCCAATGGAACCAGCCGGAAGAGGCGCGCTGCAGATGCCAAGGCCGAATCGAAGAAAGCTCCTGCTGCAGCTGCGCCCAAGCCTGAGCCGGTGGACGACGCTCGCAAGACAAAGAAGGCCAAGTCGGCCGTCGAAACCAAGACAGCATCCACCAGCAACGTTGTGCCCATGTCCCAACTCAGCACCAAGCTGCCTCACATGGAAGTTGGTAGTAACGCAACCGCTCTCGCCGCCATCGAGAGGCTCAAGGCCAAGCGTCTTCAGGAATCACAAGCACAAGCCGCTGCAAAGGCTGCGCGCGAATCTGAGACAGCACACGGTGCTTCCGAGACATCCGGCCTAGTCGCGTCCACCGACAGAGCCCAGCTGGATCCTGCCACCCGTCAGCAGAAGAAGGTGGCTCACAATGCCATCGAGAGGAGGTACCGCAACAACATCAACGATCGAATCGCTGCCCTCCGTCGCGCCGTGCCAGCCCTACGCGAGATCCGTCCTCGCAAGACGCCTTCCGGTCGCAGGAGCCGCAAGGCGCAGCAGGAGGAGGACCTCGTCGATGGTGTCCCCGCTGCCACCAAGCTCAACAAGGCCACCATCCTCGGCAAAGCCACAGACTACATCAAGTATCTCAAGTCTCGGGAGTTGCGCTTGACCAGCGAGGTCGCCGGACTTCGTGAGCTCGTTCGCAGTCTTGAAGGAGGCGAGGAACTTCTTGAGCTGTGGGAGGGTGAGATGGACAAGGTGGTTGCAGAGCAAGAGGCCCTCGCCGCTGCCGCTGCTGCCAAAGAAGAAGAAGAAGAAGCCGATGACGACGACGTCGATGTCGATGACGCAGAGGACGATGACGACGACGACGAGGCAGAGGCTGCCGAAAGCTCTTACGCCAGCGCCTCCTCCTCTTCACCTCCTTCTGCCCGAAGTCGCACTGGATCCAAGGCAGGTCGCGGCCGTCGCTCGGGTATCGGCGGTGCCATCTCTTCCGTCGCCTCATCTCGATACATGCTTGCCACCTTTTTGGGCATCAGCTTCATTGGCTCGGGTGCCGAATTCGCCATGGACGCGACAGCATCGGATGCAAGTTATGCGGTCTCACATCCCGCCGCCGGCAAGGTCATGGTCGGCGCGAGTCGTCAGTTGCTCAAGCGTTCCGCCGCCTACCTGGCTCCTGACACCTCGCTTGCCCAAGACTTGCACGCTTTCGATGCCGTTCCCACACACGCCCTCGCCTTTGAAGTGCTGCGCGTCGTCTCGTTCGCCTTTTGCTTCCTCTTCCTCGTCTGGCCACTCTTCTCCCGCCTCTTTGCGTCGCGCTCGACCTCCTCATCGCAAGGCATCAGCGACGCTGACGCAGAGCAGGACGAAGATCACATCGGCGGAAGCCGCAAGCTGCGTCTGGCTCTGACCAGGGGCGAGATCGATGTTGCCACGTTCGATGCCGCTGTGCGCCACCGGATCGCGGCACCCACTTCTGCCGTTCTTGCATTGCCCTCTGTCGCCATGGCCACGTCGCGCCTTGCCCTCAGCAGGATGTCTCGCGTCCGCAGAGTTGTGCCTGTTCAGGCTCTGTCGGACGAGGACGCAGCCGCGCTGGGTCGCCTCTTGGAAGTCGAGACCCTCTGTGAAGGCAAGTCTCAATCGTCCTGGCTGCTGCGACTTCACACGGCACTCCGTCTGGCTAACAGCAACCTCGAAGGAAATGTCGCCGCCACTCGCGATCCTGTGCTGGCCTCTCCCAGGCTCAAAGCCACGCTCGCGCTCTCGCTCGCCCGTCTAGGCGAAGGTATGGACTTCGTGCAAGATCTTGCAGACCATCTCTGGACGGACGCACGGTCGAGTCTTCGCAATGCCGCCTTCGATCGCGTGTCATCGAGCGAGGCTGAGGCCAACCCCACCTCGGCTTCGGACAGAGACGAGAGCCTGGTCCAGTCCGAGGATGCTTCTTGGCTGTCGAGTGTCCTCTCGCTCGACCTCGACAGCGCTCTTGACCTGCTTTCGTCTGCGTCCTCGTCGGCTGATGCTTCCAATTGCGACTACTCTGCCGTGCTGGCCATCGCCGATGTCTACTACTGCGCGCGACTCACCGCCGTATGGAACCGTCTTTTGGCCAGCCTCGTCGATGCTTCGTGCCCCTCCGCAGCCGAAGCTCCTTCCTCGTCGCTGGTTACCGACTTTGTCTCGCTGCAAGCAAAGCAGAGGCTTGATCTTGACGTTGTCCGTGACGCCGAGAAGCGCAGAGATCTGCACGCAGAGATCACCTCGCTCGCCCGCACGGCTCCTCCTACCGCTCGAGCTTGGCAGATGGCCCAGGTGACACTTGCTACGTGGTCCGCATTGCTGGGCAACCTCGCTCTGGCACGACACGTTGCTTCGATCTTGCGCGAACATCCCTTCTCCGTCGACGGCCCTGTCAAGCTGGCAAGCGTTGCGACGCTTCACTCGTTCGTCGCTGTCGATGCCTCGCCGGAGTCGGCCCCGGCCGCGGCCCGCGATGAGCTGGACGCCAAAGCCAACCTCTGCCTGGGCTGGATGCGATTCCTCCGCACCTTTGCCGACGCTCGCACCAACCCCGGAGATCTGCACGCTGCCGCGTTGCACGTTCGCAAGCTCGTCGCTGCCGTCACCATGCCTGCCGCCTCCGCCTCGGCGGACGTCTCTGATGCTGATCTGGAAAGCAGCCTTGACCTCGTCACCGATCTGTGTACCGCTCTGGGACGCAGGCTCAACCGACTTCCAGCAACCTCCAACGGATCAGTGGTCAAGATCCTGCTCGACTCTTCGGACGATGACCGAGATTCTGGCATCGAGGTGTGATGCAATCCAGGCGCACGTGCAGAACTCACTTGCCAACTCGGATGTCTCGTCCCGCGTTTCTGCCTCCGAACACTCTCGCTTTGTCATGTTCTGATTTGTTAATTGATTAAAAAGAATGACGAAGCCAAGGACGGTTTGTCCGTGCACGTGTGATGTGTGGACAAGTGAAGTGGGAAATCTAAGAAGATGTATAAGAAGCTGTCTAAGAGATTGTGATGCTCGAAAAAGGAGTGTGATGGAGAGAAAGAGTAGAAAGAGACGTTGATCACGAGAAAAGGGGCAAGAGAGGCATTGTGGAGTGTGTGTGAGTGTGAAGAAGCGGGAGGAGAAGAGAGAGTGACGACGAAAGGGGTCCCTGTTCGTAAGGAACATCGTTGCAGAGGTTCGGGCGATTTCGAGCTGGGGTATACGTAAAACTTCCAACAGCCTTTCCAAATTTTCCTTGCCCCTTCACAACGCACCATCCAACACGGCCCTAACGTCGTCCACATCCGCCAGATCCGCCAAAAACGGACACAGATCCGTCAACTCGGTATCGTGCGGATCGTTGAACCAACTGCTGATAGGAACCGCATTGTTCGGATGGAAAATGTAACTCGCTGGCGAATTGTCAATGATGATCGTATCGCCAATCTCCCTCCCCAACTGCGAGAGGTCCTTGACGTAGTTGCCCTTGTGGTTGTAACAGCTCTCCCTGAAGAGTCGGTGTCGAACGGCGTGGTGGATGTCGAGCATGTCGAGCACCGGATCGGCGTACTTGGACAGCGAAGCGGTGAACACCACCACCTCGTAGATGAGACCCATCTGACGCATGAACTCGTCCACACCGGGACGTTTGATCACGTACACGTTGTGCACCGTGCCGTCAATCTCGACGGGGACGATAAAGTCGGCGTTCTGGATCATCTTGAAACTGCTATGCACCAGCGTCTCGTCCAGATCGAGCACGAGACACTTTCGCCCGGTATCGATGGCGCCGATTCCAGGAAGCAGTGGAGATGGGTTACCAAACTCGTCCACGGGAATACCGATGCCGCCTTGCATTATCAACCTCTGCTCTTCCGTCTGATCGTCCGTAAGGTAGTCTTCATCTTCGAGATCCATCTCGTCGTCATCCTCGTCTTCGTCATCGTCCTCTTCGTCCGAGGAGGAAAGAGAGGCGCCGTGAAGACTCGACGCTCGAGACTTGCGCGCTTCGTCCGCTGTCACGAACGATGCTCCGGGAGGGACGACGGCGCCGGACATGACATCGCCCGTCTCTGCTCGAGGCAGCTTGGTGCCTCCACCAGGAGTGGTGGGATAGTCAGACCCAGCTGCCCCGGAAGCGTCCTTGGAGTTGGGCGTTCGTGGTGGTGCCTGTACGCTGCTAGCGCCTGTTCCTGTTGGTGCTGCAGAAGCGTTGCGCGCTGGGACGTTGGCTGTGGCGGTCGGGCGGCTCTTCTCGCGCATCTCCTCTTGCTGCACAGCAGCACCGGTGACGGACGAGCACGTGAGGAACGCCATCAGCTTCTCTCCAAAGCTCGGTTTCTTTGCTTTGCTCGACTTGCTCGTCGTTGCTGGTGCTGCTCTTGATGTCGATGTGGGTTTCGCTGCTCCTGCCTTGGCAGCAGGTGACGATGCAGGGGCGGCAGAGGCAGACTGGGTTGGAGGTTTCGCGGTCTTGACAGTCGAAGCAGGCGCGGTCGCACCACCGGCTGCTGGTGCACCCGTCGCCGCTTGACTGGATGCATGCGTACGTGGAGGCACATCGATCAGTCCATCCTTCTCCACCGTCCCCTCGCTGCTCTCGGTGGCCGTTGGCAGACCAGACTTTTCGACCACGTCCTCCTGCTCTCCAGCCGCGGCACCATTCGCACCTTCGGCAGGGAGTACAGCGCTGTGCGTCAACGTGTTGCCGGCTGTCGAGGTGCCGAGCAACGTGGACGAAGCCTGATGTGAGTGTTGGGCGTCTACGTCCTCTCGTGTCTCTGATGGTGGCGCGATCGTAGCAGACGAAAGCGCAGGTGCGGGAACTGCCGTGGAAGCGCTGACGGAGTTGCCTCTCGCCTGCGAGTGTGCAGCTTGCGAGCCTAGTCGCGCTGCAGCGGCCACAGCTTCATCCTGCGATCGGAGGTGAGCCGCTTCTTCGGCTTGTGCGGTGGAAGCAGCAGCTGCGTTCTTCTTCTTCTTTTTCTTCTTGCCCGCAGCGTCGGCCGCCTTTTTCGAGGTGGCTTGTGTGGGTCGAACGGTTCGCGTGGCGGTGGGCACTCGACCAGGTTGGACTTGTGTGATGATGGATGCCAGTGCCGAAGACTCGGATGGATCGGGGACGCTGGTGATTGGTGAGCTCATTGTGGAGAGGATGGTTCCTGGTCAGAGCGGTGGAGGGATGCTGGCGGATTGGTATGCAAGGGATGGAGAGAGCGGTACGGGACGATGCCGGAAAAGAGGTGCTGTGAGATGCAATGTCGTTGAGTCGGGATGTATGCTGTTTGCCTGTGATCACCCAATAGTACAGACCACCACGAACGACCGCGGCTGTCCCGATCGACAAGTTCGGAAGGATGAAGATGCAAGGTCTGGCGCGCGGCGAGTCCTCAAAAGATCGTTTTCAAGCGCTCTCGAGAGTATGACCTTGGATCGCAGACAACTACTCCGCTGATCGCGTCCTTCCGATCGTATGATTATGACGGCAAGTTGTTTCAAGGCCCTGAACCCCGCGATACGCTTCAATATGCGTCTTGATCTCGCAGAAAGAGAGAGAGAGAGAGTAAATGACAGGGCGACGGATGCTTTCCGAGAGCGCGCGGACGGAACTCCGATATGCAATGGTGGTATCTTCTGAGGCCGATGCGGGTTGCTTGGTGTCCGAGTAGGGCGTGTCAAATTGTACAGATGCTGTCGATCTCGTGACTAGATTCTTGAGTGAGTGTGGGAAGGGCGAGGTGACGAAGAATAGAGACGACGACGAGGATCGATTTACAAGGGGAGGAGGAGGATTGAGTGCGATGCGATGCAACAATGTCGAAACAACGTTTGGGCTGCCAACGACGCGCGGGGGGGACGACGGAGGGTCAAAGAGCGAAGTTGAACTCTGCAGAGGCGTGCTCAGACAAAAACACACGTAGCAAAG